>NC_063188.1:55242019-55275688 GCF_023159225.1 Perognathus longimembris pacificus
GCAACTGAAATAAATAAATGTCTTGACACGCGGCTATAGCCATGACGAAAAGGCCCCAGACTGGCCTGGAGGGCATAGTGAGATCACAAGTATTGACATGAAGTTGCTATAACACAAAAGGTCAGAAATAGATGAAACAAGGATTTTAGAAACATATTTCATGATTTTAAGAGGCAAATGAGGACCAGACACAAAGAATGGGTCCAAGTTCAAATTAGGTTAATAATCACATTAATGTTATAGCCAAAGCTATAGTGAAATCAAAGCAAACATGAGGAAAGAATGGGAACAAGACAGAAGGTGAAGAAGTAAATACATTTCCAACATTTTACAAAGAAATTCTACCTTTTGAAGCAGTATTATTTCCAAATGATCTTTAGCTAGATATAGTTTATAAAACACCACAGCTCAGCAATTTTTGATATTTTGATGCTTTTCTATCTTCAGGTTCATGCTTGAGGAATAGAGGGCGCTTTACTGGGCGACTTTTTTTTTTTTAAATTGATGAGCAAGACAAAGAGCATTGAAGTTTGGTCCAAATTCTGTTTCCACAGAAATGTATCATATTTAAGATTATCCCCCTCACAGTCACCATGCAAGTATCCCTGACTCCAACAGTACAGGAACACAAAATAATAAAAAAATAAATAAATCCAATTTATATTAGAAAAGACTGGGTGCTGTGTCAGACCTAAAATAGTAGGTAATGTGAGTGGAACCCATGAATCAAGAACTTAAATATTTGGACATTGCTCACATTTTAGAGGCAGAAGGCTGTGACAAATCATGTCCTAATTACATCCCGGTTAATTAGAATGTACCCCTTCCCCATCAATGATAGTATTAGCAAGACATTCCTACACCCACTTCCCAAGTGGGAACTAAAAGGACTGGGAAGTTGGATTTTGGATTTAGGATCAGCCAATCAAAATGCTTTTCCATACACTTTAAATTTTGAAGACCGTAACAAAGCCCACCAAGCCCAGCATAACACTGAGACAGAACCACAGCCCACAGAACCATCCACTGTCTGCCAAATGTTGAGGTGGACTCATCCCAGAGGTCTCCAGTTTGCCCCAGATGATTTTAGCCTGAATAAAATTTCAAGAAATTGGAGCTGAGTTTTGCTACTTAGCACTGGGGTGACTGCAAAGGCTCAGCCTGAAGGCACTGGCCAATGGAGGAGAGCCATTATGATCTATCTAAGGTTCTCTTTTATCAGTCTGGCAATAAGTTTCAAGGTAAAGTTCCAGACTAACATTCATGTGCCACTTTACTGAATGTAATCTTGCTCCATGTTAAGTTGTTCAAAGTTGGAGTAATGTTGGTAAAGGCAGTCTGTTTGACATTAAGGCTGATTTGACATTAAGGCTCAATTGTCAGAAGGATCTGAATAGCCTTAGGGATGCACTGAAGCCTACACCACAAATGATGACGTGGCAGAATAAAATGTGAGTGGGTGTCAGGGGACCTAAATGCCTTCTGGTTAACAGATACTGTGTAGAAGCTCCATATGTGTGCCTTAGCCTTGGACAGTTATCCTGTTCAGAGATGGAGGATGGGTAGTAAACATAGCCCTTTGGCCACAGAGCCATGAAAGGATGAGTTACTTATAACTGAGCCTCAGAGGTATGGTGACCTGTACAATCTGGGGAGAAGCCCTGGGCCCATTCCAAAGCTGGCACCCATACAAGTCAAAATTTAGTCTATCCAGTCAGGACACCTATTTACACTCTCCAAATGCAAGATCTAGTCTTTCTCCTCTTTTTCTCTGTCTCTCTTGGTTGCTCTTCTGTCTCTGTCTCTCTCTCTCCACACACACACACACACACACACACACACACACACACACACACACACACACACACACACACAAAACTGGATTCTACCTAGTTCCATTTCTCACCACGGAGGTCCCAGTTCTGTACTAGCTTTAAGTGGTCTCCTCCCCAGAAGGTGAAGTATTACTTCCCACTATGATTCTCAAGGGTGGGGAGGGGTTGTGGATGTAGTCACCCACGTGGATAATATAATTCCTTTGGCTCACTTTATGAGTATTGATTTTAGGATAGTTGTCATGTGCTTCTTCCCAACATTTTATTTTATCCTGGTAGGCTTGATACTACATTTTGGACATAATTCTTTGCCTGGAATGGGGGTGTTTCTCTCTTCTCTGTAGTTGGACTTGGGAGCAAGTGATACTGCCAACTCTTTTTCTTGCCTTTTACAGTACACCTTTTCATTATCCTAAAACCAGGCACTGTGTTCCCTCAGCTGATTTCTCTTAACTTTTATGAAAGTGTTTTTGTGTTTTAATAGTTGTACAAATCTGGGAGAAGACAATTGCTGCTAGATTTTTCCACTGCCATCTTGATTCACCTCTATCTCTATAGGGTTTTATTCCGCATAATTGAAAAAAAAAACTATTGTAACGATTCCTAAAATTTCAACCACTAATATATAGCAAGGACCTCTTTGGAAAATAATATAGGACAACCAAATTTTGCATCAAATCATGTGAAAGCAATCAAAATTCTAAAATAAGCAATCTTGCAGCATCTAATTAATAGAGCATGTACTTCTAATAAATATATACCTTGAAGCTTAACAAGAAAAAAATTAAATTATAACTCTATCTTTTTCTTACTTGTAAAATTTTGGTGAGATTTTAGAATCTCTGGAACTCAGTTTCCTCAGCCACATAAATATAGATAATAATAGTATTTTTATCATAAAATAATTGAGAGAATTAAAGGATAGTTCATGTAAAGAGCTTAGCATAATGACCATAGCATAATAAATGCTTATTTTGCCAAGTTTATGTTTAACTGTTTAACTAAATCAAGAAATATTTACTGAGTTCGTATCGAACACTATGGTAGTATACTGAACCAACCAAAACAATAATTTCATGGAGGTTGCAACCTAATAAAAGAAAGAAATATGTATTCACCTAGTATCCCTAAATAATGAAAATTGTAGTTGTGGGAAGTAATATGTTTTCTGGGCTTGTGCACTGGGGTGTGGCTAAAGGAGTTTGAGGAAGCCTTCCATACTAGAACGCTAGAGGACTGGAAGTAAAAGTTAATAGTAGTTGGCATAGAGATGACTATTCAAGCTGTAAGCTATTAAAATCACATATTCATATGGAGAAAAAATTCAGAACAGGATAAATCCTGAGGAACTCCAACTTTCACAGGCTAAAGAAGGTAAAGAATCTGAATGGCTGGATAGATGTCTACTGTCATCAGACCTAAGGGGAGAGAATAATTTAAAAAGAAAAGAGAAAGAGATATTCACAATAGGGAAATGTGACATAATTGGTCTCTTCAACAACTTTCTACCCACTAATCAACAACATAAACAACTATTCACACAAAAATATACCTTCATAAGATCTAAGGACATTACCATAATACATGGTCACAACATAAGAAAAGATCAACTGAAAAAGGAAGGAAAGACAATTTTACATTACCTATAGTCCAGGATAGCATAGCACTGAAATATTATCTACTTGGGGAAACAAGAAGGAAGGAAAGTTAAGGCTTTTGACTTTTAACCCAATACTGGACCCATAACAGTAATATCAATTACCAAGAAGACCCTCATGACCCCTGAATCCATGTTGTTATATACAGACTGAATCACAAAGATCACTAATCATCAGATAGCCCATAACTCCAGAAGGGCAGATTCAAATTCTGGCTTACATCCCATCCAGCTGACTACAGCTGCTTTGAGCTCTGAATAATTCCATATATAGACAGACTTTAACAGCTGGGCACTTGGAATCTAGCCCAGCGTAATCCCAGCCACGGTGGCCATAGGATTCCAACTTAGTGCAGTGACAACTGTGTCAGTCCTGGATTCTACTGGTGCAACAGCTGCAGCTGTCACAAGTTTAGAGGCCATGAAAGATGATGGGCCTAGAATCTCTGGATAGCTTTATTATTCCCAGGTAAATTAGATTTAGGAGACTAGAATAAAGACCACCTTCTTCAAGGCATAAATATCAATACTTAACTGTTGGATTCAAGAACGATAAGAAAAAATGATGTCGCCAATTGGACAAAATAAGGTGCTGATGACTGACTCTAAACTGGTGGAGATGAATTAAATGTCTGAGAAAGAATCCAAATAGCTGTTTTAAGGAAGTTCACAGAACTTCAAGAAATTGTGAATACATAATTTAACAATATGAAGAAAAAAATAAAGTGACCAAAATGAGAAATTTAACAAAGATATTGGAATTAAAAAAAGCCCGGAAATCCTAAAACTATATAATGAAGGAAAGCACAATTAAATTCAACAGAGAAGATTGAAATAAAACCAATAGAAAAAATATTTTGTAAACTTGAATAGAGATTATCTGAAAATATACATTCATGGGAAGAAAAATAAACAAAGAAGGAGGGGAATTTAAAAAGTTCATGGGATAGCATCAAAGGAGTAGATGTACATACCATTTTTATCCAAGGGGATTAAAGATAAAGAGATAGAAAGCTTATTTAAATAAACCTTAAAGAGACAACAGAAAAAATTTTAAACTTGGAGAAAGACATAAATATCTAAGCAGAGTAAGATCAGATGTCTACAGATTAAATCTAAATAAGACAAAATTAGGATATGATAATTAAACTGTCAAATATTACAGATAAGTAGAGGGGTTTTGAAAGCAACAAGAAACAGAAGAATGTAATGTACTAATGACTTCTAATATAGACAACAGACTTCTCAGCAGAGACCTTATAGGCAAGAAGAGAGATGACATATTTAGAAATGAAGAGGAAATCAAAACTTTCCCAGAAAAGCAAGTTTAGGGAGTTCATTAGCACATTTGTATAACAGTGCCTTCTAAAGGAAAAAAAATCAAACTAAAAGAAAAGACACTACTAAATTATACTAAATTATCTGAAAAATCACTGGCAAAAGAAAGTTTACAGTCAAATAAGAATAATCAAATACTGTACAGGCAATATGTATATCATCTGTGTCTTTCATATGAAAGTTGAAAGATGAAATGATTAAAAATAGTAAGTATGCTGGGTGACAGTGACTCACACCTATAATCCTACAGCTATCTTATAGTCAATGAGAGTGTGAGCTCTGAGAGTTGCAATTTGAAGACAGCCTAAGAAGAAAAGTCAGTTAGACTTCAATCTCCACTTAATTAGCAAAAAGTCCAAAGGGAAAATGTGGTTCAAGGGGTATGGTGTCAAGCTTGAGTGGAAAAGGCAAAGGCATAGCGCCTGGGCCCTGAGTCCAAGATCCCTGGACTGGCTCAAAAAGAAATAGTAAGGATAATAATGGGTTAAGTTGTATCAAACATGGCAGGTGTATGTTCTTATGTGAAAAATCAAAACAAAACATGGGGAGAAGTAGAGTAAAAATCTAGGGATATTTTGGCCTGGGGATTATGATTAAATTGTTATTGGCATATAATAATCTATTTAAAATAAAATTCCTTTTGTAAGCTTTATGGTAACTACAAAGTAAAAAAAGTATAAATATTATTGGACACATATATTGCTCCTCTAAAAACAAAAATGGATGAATCAAACAATATTACTAAAAGAAATCATTTATCTAAAGAGAAAGATGGTAAGAGAAAGAACAATATGCATCTACAAAACAAATAAAAAAATGTCAGTGGTAAGTTCTTACCTGTCAATTGACTATGTTGAATATAAATGGACTAAATGTTCTAATCAAAACAAATAGAATGGATAAAAATGGATGCATCAATCTACTGTCCAGAGGGAATTCACTTCATCTATTAGGGCACCTATAGAATGAAAATAATATTTCACACAAATGAATTAAAATAGAGTAGAAGCAGCTATGTTTGTCTCAGACAAAGCAGTCTTTAGGTAAAAATACTGTAAAAAAGTGAAAAATAATTATTATCTAATGAAATAAGCAGCAATTAATATAATACAAAAATTATAAATAAATATAAACCTAGCATTTAAGTAAATAAAGCAAATATTAATTAATATGAATGGAAAGATAAACTATGGTAGAATAACAATAGAACATTTTCAAATCTCATTTTCAGCAACAGACAGATCATCCCAATGGAAAATCAAAAAAGAAATATTGGGCTTAAGCTATTCTCTACACTAAAAGAATGCAATAGTGATATACAGAAAATTCCATCCCACAGCTCAAGAACACACGTTCTTTTATATCACACACTGGACCATTCTTCAGGACAGCATATATGTTAGAACACAAAGTAAACCTTGTGAAGTTTAAGACTGAAATTAAACGAAGTATCTTCTCTGACCACAATGATGTGAAACTAAAAGACAATACAGGAGGACTTCTAAAGAAAATACAAATGTGTAGATATTAAACAATATGTTCCTAAACAATGGATGACTTAATAAATAATTAAAAAGGGAAATAGAATGTCTAAACACTAAAGCTACCAAGACAACCATGATAATTGTGGCATTATTTATCATAGCGCAAATACGGAATCAGCCCAGATGCCCCTCAATGGATGAATGGATCAAGGGAATGTGGAATATATACACAATGGAATTCTACTCATCCACCAGAAAAATGATATTGTACCATTTGTAAGGAAATGGAAAGATTTGGAAAATTTTATATTAAGCAAAGTAAGCCAAACCAAGAGAATCATAGTTTGTATGGTTTCCCTCCTTTGTGGTACCTAGAATGTGGCTATAAATTTTAATATAAGCATACTGGATGGTTAAAAAAATACACTGGGACATAATAAGTTATACAAGTCTCTAGGAATTTACATACAGTGAGACCAGAGGAGGATATTCTTAGGAGAGGAACACAAAGGTGCAATACCTATATGCATCTGATTATATAAAATAATATTTATGAAAATGAATTCCAGGAAATGGAAGCAAGTTTTATTTTCTTTGTTGCTCTTCTTGTTTTTTTTTTTTTCATTTTGTCTTATTTCTTCATTTATCTGTCTTTGGGAAGGTAAAGGGAGGCACAGATATGGAAGGACCAAGGGTGAACCAATGCAGCAATGCTATGTTGAAAATGAACTATACAACTTGTGGGTAGAGATGATAGAGAAAAACTGGGAGAAAGCAAGGGAAGGGGTAATATTGTTCAGTAAGAAATGTACTCATTACCTGACTTGCATAACTGTAACCCCTCTGTACATCACCTTTATTATAACAATTAAAATGTATGGAAGAAAGACAAATTAAAATGGAAACAGAAGAATGATAGCTTTGAGATGATGCATTTTTAATCAGCTATATTTAAACTTTCACAATATATACTCTGAACTCCAGTTTGCACATGATAAATCTACAGAATTCTATCTGTCAGTTAAAGAACAATAAAGGACAGAGGTCCAATGGTAAGTGCTCAAGTAAATCATGATTTGTCCATATACTTTTAACCTGAATATTATTGATAACTTTGATTACATTGGATTTAAGGAAGCTATATAGGTAGGTGACTGGAGTGAACTGAAAAATACCTGGGAATTATGTAAATAATTGGGAACAGAGTTAGTACATAAAATATGGGATACTCTATGATTTTGTTTATTGGATATGGAAAATGTGTTCATATGTAGACAGTATTTAAAAATACCTCTGAATGGGAAAAATAGAAGGAAATAGTTGTAAGGGTAGGGAATCCAGTTTTTATTTAAAGGATAAACAGTAGACTACATATTCATGTAAATGACCTATCTCAGTGATAAGGCTATATCAAGACATAAGCAGAAATAAACAAGTATTTTACTTCTTTGAAAGCTTCCTGGGCTTTAAGAGTTTATTGGAATGTGTAGTGTTTCCTCCAGAAGATTGGGTAGAGAGATATTGAAAGCCAAAAAAGGAATGTGAAAGATTATTGAAAGCTTAAAAAAATTAGATGTGTGTTCTAATCAGCACTGATTTGACTTTGCAGAAGTCCATCCCAATCCCTTGTGAGGAGATTACATACACCAGGAACTTGACTTGGACTTCATAAAGTTCTTATTTCTACATTTTTGGCAAAAATATAATTCTATTGGAAGAAGTCCAGGACCATCTGGACAGTGCTGTCATGAGTAGACTAAGATATTGTCCAGATATATAATCATGCTTCAATCTAGGAAAGTCCTGAAACACCATGTTCATAAAATATTGGAAAATCTCCCAGACATAATAAAACCCAAAAGGCATAACTGTGCATAAACACATCAGCCATATTGAGGATAATAGGACATTGTCTTGTTATCTTCAGAAAGCAGACTACTTCACTGAGCTTAGAAGAATAGATAGTTTTTGATGGTTGATTGAATTTTTTAATAAGGTTAGGGTAAGTGGGAAAAAATCTATTCTTTGATGTGGTTTTTGCTCACTTTTTTAAATACAAGGAATATAGGGGTTTCAGATAGGGAGAGAAAGAAACACTAAGTATAGACATAATAGTTTCTAGATATTTTTTATAATACTTAAATATTAAGTTCTCAAAACACATTTGTCCAACAAGACCCACTGAATCTAAATTAAGCATTCAATTCATTCATAGTGTTACAGGGGAGCCGAAGCTCAGTCACAAGAGTGAAAGGACTCATTTCTTAAGTTTAATAAGTATGAACTTCCAGCTATTTCATCTATCATGATAATTTAGTATATACTTCTGTCTCTTGGTCTAAAACTAACTTTTAATATAAAGTATGTTTGTTTGGGGAATTTATACTGTTGATGAAAGAATCGCAAACAACCTGAGTTTATAGCATACACAAAACATTGAATGAGTCTGGTGAATCATTGTGTCACTGGTTCCCAATCCAGAGTTTGATACATAGAAGTTATTCAGTAAATGATTAATGAATGAATGTACACCTTCTACATTCTAATAGACTTTGCCATATGGTTTTCAAGTATTTATTGGAATTCATTTAACTAAACAATATATGATGTTACTGTAATATAATTATTGTGTTTATTTATTTACTAAGCGCTACTCAGAAGAGCTGTCAGTATCCCAGATGTGAAGGTAAATTTAAATGCAACATCTTTTTATCCTTTAATCCAGTGAGCTCTTACATAGAAAATGCCAACACAGTAAGATCAGAAACATTAACAATTTTAATGTCACTTCTCACTGTCCCTAAACACATGGTAGGTGAGAGGAATAGTTAAGGTGCTTACTCCAGTAATGAAATGAACACACTATGGTAGAGATACAATACTGGATTATCATCATAATGTCACAGAAATTCAATTATGAGATTGCAATATGCATAAGAACAATGGCACAGATTGCCATGTCAGACTACTCTAGAGGAACTGAGAGGGAGGAAGGGAAGAAAGGAGGGAGGGAGGGAGGAAGGGAGGGAGGGAAGAAAAGAGAAAGAGAGAAAGAGAGCACATAAATAACCTAAAAATTCCAACAGAATATCTCCTTAGAACATAAATGTTCTCTTTATTTATTAATTATTTTGAACCAGCCCTGGCTCTTGAACTCAGGGCCTGGGTTCTGTCCCTGACCTCTTATGCTCAAGGCTAGTACTTGAGCCACAGTTCCACTTCCAGCTTTTTTTGTGTGTTTAATTGGTCATAAGAGTCTTATGGACTTTATTGCCTGGGCTAGCTCTGATATGTGATCCTCATGCCTATGCCTTCTGCATAGCTAGGATTGTAGGCATGAGCTACCAGTACTGATCTAAATTTGCTCTTTAAATTCATGAACTGGGTGCAAGTGGCTCATATGTGTAATCTGTATTCTTGGGAAGTGGAGATCAGGAAGATGGTATTTTGGGATTACCCTTGCCACAAAAGCTTGTGATATCTCTTTTCCATCAATGCTGGATGCAGTGGCATGTCTATCATGGAATCTACCAGGGAGGCTAAGATGAAGATGAAAAGGGTTCCAGGCCAGCCTGCGGGCAGATTTCATTAGAAGGTTCTGAGTTTGTTATTCCAGCTCTGACAAGAAGCAAACAATAGAAAATCCAGGTGCCTTTGGGTAGGAAACAAGACCCTATCTCCAAAAATAACAAGTCACTAAAAGGGAACGAAGTGGAATTCAGTGGTAGAATGCTTGCCTAACAAAGCACCAGGCCCTGAGCTCAAACTTCAGAACTTCCAACATAAATTATGCATACTATTTTGTTCTAGATTTAAATTATTGCACTGGAGTTATATTATCTTGCATGTAAATGAATACTGATGAATATTCAAATAATTCTGAGTCAGTCTGGTAACCAAAGAGATAACATATTGCACAAGGCATGATTTTTTTCCTTGCATATCTATTGTAGCCATTCATATACCATGGCCATCATTGCTACTACCATCTCAACTAACAGAGTTATGATAGCCCCTATTGGATATAAGATGGTATCTAAAGTATGTATGTATCCTACCATTCATGACTGAATCTGTCTCTCACAATTATGGAATTAAACAGTAGTCCTTTTTACTTAGCTCAAACCTAGTGAATCTTGTCATAAATTGATCTGGGCATCTAGTGACCATTAGATGGTAGCAGAGGGCCAAGAACTAGTACAAACAAATGCTGGCTAGTGAAAAAATACCACTTCCCTTGACCAACTGTCAAATATGGTAAAAAGAGTTCGATGGTGAATCATGGGGTTTGAGATGCCAATTTGTAAATCTAGATGGAAAACTGGATTCCAATCTGGTCTTAAACACTGGCAGAGTGTGATCCCAGCACAGAGGCACAATAAGGTTGCTATACCACACAAGTGAAGAAAGTGAACAAACAAGCAAGCAGCTCTAACTGAGAAATAAGATTCAAACCACAGGCAGATTTTCAAAGTAAGTAAAAGAATAGATCCAAAACTGTGGTAATGTAAAAGCACGTGTCAAGGGAAAGAAAGAGTCTGAAGTCAAGAAATTGGAGATGTAAGAGGGTAATTGCCAGCTTCATCCCCACGCTTAGGACAGCAATATCATAAAGAGGATAAGGTCCCTGCTTTAAAATTTGGTAAACCTCAAAGGATTAATAGTATCATGACCCTAAGCCAAGTTTTACTCAACATTACTGAGTACATTAGTCGTAAAAAGGGAATGATACTTTACGTGATTGTTGAATGAGTGAAATAAAATGCTGTAATGACATGATTTATAATATTATCTGATATTAAGTAATAATGCTCATTCTAAATTGGAATTATAATTAATTTGTAAATAATTCCTAATTGGCTAATGATATCTCTAAGTTTGAGTGGTGTGTTTAAAAATTAAATTAACATATGTTCTCAAATAGTAACCTTTGGATTAATAGATTTCTCTCTCAACACCATATATGTTGCTGACTGTAGTTCTCAAGAGATCCATAAATGTTTTGAACAAAAAAAAGCTATACCCTACATCTGCTATTCATTATTTAAGACTAAAATATAATTCAGCCTCCTTTATGAAACCTTGCCTGATTTCAAACTCAAATGATTTCTTTTTCAAAGTTCCCATATACATTCTACCTAACTCATAATGTGAACGATATTTCTTTTTAATTAGTTATTTTCATTCTAACTATAAATTTCTTTATGACCATATCAGATTTATCATTATATCTGTATATAGTTGGGAATCTCTATATAGAACCTATAGTATGCACCCAATATACAATTATATTAATTCAGCAAGGGCAACTGGCATTAATGGATACTAAATATTGGTGTTGTAATGTCTGTGTGCTCTCCACACAGGTCAAATCACATAGTTAAATTCAAATTGAAAGAGAATAATTCAAGGCAGCTTAGATTTCTAAGCAAAAATATGTAAAGAAAAAAAGATTCTAAGTTATGGTTTCTGAAAATAGAGATTTATTCTCTCAAAGATAAGCTTCACTGAGCACATTTTGGCCCAAAGCTTTTAGAAAATATGTTTGATATTAGTCTATGAGCCAGAACACACAGATGAGATTATCCTAAGATCACAGGCAACTCTTCAAACGGCCATGAGCAATAAGCAGAAAGAAAAGTAATAAATCATATAAAAACATGTAAAAATATGAAAGCAGTACTGCCACATAATAACAACATAAAGATGAGCAATTTGATTTAGTGTAAAAGAACAAACTCCTATTTCATTTTGTCACTAGCATTGGGACTGTGAGTTAATCAGATATATTCTCAGATCTTCATTTTTCTCATATGAAAAAGCTGAATAATTTTATTTTGTACTATGTGAAAGTTATTCTTTTTTTAATGAAAATAATTACATAAGGTAGACAAAATGCATAATGGATGTATTAAACCAAAGCAAACATAGGCATGCATTAAGGAGATAGAATCTTCAAGAAAAGAAAAGCACACAACATGAGTCTACCTTGGCTTCCAAGTTATGGTATAGATGAACAGAACTCAAGCACAAGATAATAATCAGTCTTTTGAGTCTGACAATAGATACAATGGATAGAGGATGAGAAGAACAACAAAGAAATTGGAACATGATAGCCAAATCTTAGAGAGACAAAGATGCCTAAACTTAACAGTTCTTGTCAATATCATATTAAGTATTGATCCAATGCAATAATACAAGAAGAAAAAATTGAAAATATTAGAATTAGAAACAAAATATTATACTAGCCGTATCTACAGACAGAAAATTATATCCGTCCAAAATCACTCATAACAAAATACTCAGATTAATTAATTTTGCATAGTAATGGGTACAGAGTTAGCATACAATAAAATTATATTTCTGTGTTACAGTGAGAAATAACTGAACACAACCATGTACTGGTGGCTTATGTTTGTAATCCTAGCTACTCAGGAGGCTGAGATGTGAGGATCGTGGTTCAAAACCAGCCCAAGGAAGAAAGTCCATGAGATTCTTATCTCCATTAAATCACTCAGAAAAAGCCAGAAGTGTCACTGTGGCTCAAGGGGTAAAGAGATAGCCTTGAGCAAAAGAAGCTCAGGGGCAGTACTCAGGCCCTGAATTCAAGCCCTAGGACCAAAAAAGAAACTGAACATTAAAGGTTAACCTAATTTAGTGTTTCTTAAAATATATATAAATAAAAAAGAGATTTTACAAGACTTTTAAAGTGAGTCAAGTGTCCATAGACAGACACAATACATAATATATAGAGAGAGAGTTCTAAAATAAAAAAGTAAAAGAGCATTTATGAAATACTATGCTAATATATAAACTATGAAATTGCATAAACATATTATGCAAATATATGACTATAAGTAACAAAAATGGTCAGATTTTACCACTTTTATTAAACATCATACCTAGAGTTCTAATGGAAATAATTATCAATAAAAATGGCTTTCTAGGACTAGTAAAACAATTAAATTTATCCATATTTATATTCCAGGAACTTTTTTTGAGTGTCTCCTTATGTATACCAGGTTGGCTCCAAACTCAATATCCTCCTGCCTCAGCTTTCTGAGGACTGGAATTAATGGCATGTATCACCATACCCAGGCTGTGATCTTTTAATGGAGAGATAATGCTATGATTAAAACTTGTAGCCTCATACTTTGTAGGTAGTCAGATGCCCTGTCACTTTAGCCACATATTCAGCCTTTTTAGCTTTAATTTTTCAGGTAGAGTCTTGCATTTCTTTCTTTGTCCAAGTCTGGCCTAAGATCATGAACATCCTACAGCCTCCTAAAGAACAGAGGTCACAAGTCTATGCCACTATACCTACATTATTGACTGAGAGGTAGGTATCACTATTTTTTTTTTTTGCCTGAGAAGGCCTTAACTATGATCTTCCTGATCTCCACTACCTGAGTAGCTAGGATTACAGACATGAGTCACTGAACCTGAGAACTAAGACTAACCCAAAAGCACTCTATGGGTCAATTCAATCCATGTCAGAACACCAAATGACATTTTCTTCATAGGAAAAGATCTAATCCTAGAATCCATATGAAACTGCAAGAGCTTTGACTAGACAAATAACCTTTAAAAATGAACAAAATTGAGATTATAGATATAAACCAACAGTGCCAGGCAACTAGTTGATTTTTTTTTCCAAATTTTTATTATCAAACTGAGGTACCGAGAGGTTACAGTTTCATACATTAGATATTGGATGCATTTCTTGTACTGTTTGTTACCTCGTCCCTCCTATCCTTCCCTTTCCCTTTCCCCCCCCATGAGTTGTTCAGTTCACTTACACCAAAGAGTTTTGAAAGTATTGATTTTGTAGTTGTTTGTCTTTTTTACCCTGTGTCTCTCAATTAAAAATTTTTTTAGTGAGGAAAGGATCTGAATTGACATTTAATCAAATAAGATCACCAGATGACCAATAAGCACATGAAAATATGGTAAATATAGGCAAATAAGGCTCAAAACCAAAATGAAATACCTCAAACTCATTCTCAAAGCCATGTTAAAAAGTAAAAATTAATATGCTATAGGTACTGGGAAGAAATTGAAACCCATGTGCTGTGCTGGTAGCAACATGGTATGATGTAACTACTATGGAAAAGATTTTGATAATGTGTCAAAAATTAAATATAGAAATGTCAAGTTGGCGCCTGTGGCTCATACCTGTAATTCCAGCTACTTAGGAGGCTAATATCTGAGGATAAAGGTTTGAAGCAAGCCCAGGTAGGAAAGATCAGTAGATTCTCATCTCCAATTAGCCACCAAAATAAAACCTGGAAGTGGAGGTGTAACTCAAGAGCACTAGCCTTGAGCAAAAAGGCTTAGGGACAGTGCCCAGGTCCTGAATTTAAACACCAGGACCAGGACACACACACAAGAAACATTGTGTACCCCAGAGATTTCTACTCTTAGGACATACATGAAGAGAATATAAAACAGGTGCTCAAACAAAAACTTGAATTGAATATGCAAAATGGCAGCACTATTCACAACACCCAGGCATGAAAACAATCATGTACCTATCAACTGATTAGTTGATACACAAAATGGAATGTAATCCATGCATTGAAATATTTTCTTCAGCCATGGACAGGTTTGAGTTCATGATAAATGCTACAACATGAATGAAGCTTGAAAACAAAAGGATAAGTGACCAAACCTGAAATATAGTGTCACATATTGAACAACTCAATTTATGTGAACCACAGAAAGATTCATGGTTTTCAGGGTCTGTGGAAAGGTTAGAAAAGTCGTGACTGCTTAAAAGTTGTAGGGTTTCACAGAACTAAATAATTGCATAGACCAACTAGACTTAACCAGCATCTACAGAATATTCTACCCAGCAACAACAGAATACACATTATTTTCGGCAGCACATGGAACATTCTCCAAAATAGATCACATCTTAGGGCACAAAGAAAATCTGTACAAATTCAGAAATATCAAAACCATTCCCTGCATTCTCTCAGACCACAATGGAATAAAATTAGAGTTCAACTCAAACAGCCACCACAGAAAATCCTACAATTCATGGAGACTAAACAACACACTCCTGAACCATCAGTGGGTCATTGAAGAAATTAAAACGGAAATTCAAATGTTTATGGAATTCAACCAAGCTGAGGACACAAAGTACCAGCTCCTTTGGGACACAGCAAAGGCAGTACTCAGAGGGAAATTTATATCTCTGAGTGCATACATCAACAAACTGGAGAAACAGCAACTCAATCATTTAAGGAAACACCTTAATTTCCTTGAGAGAGAACAACAAGCCCAACCCCAAGTCAATAGATGGAAGCAAATAATTAAAATCAAATCAGAATTAAATAAATTAGAGATGAAAAAACCATCGGAAGAATCGACAAAACAAAGAGTTGGTTCTTTGAAAAAATCAACAAGATAGACAGACCCCTGGCAAACCTGACCAAAAAAACGAAGGCAGCACACTCAAATAAACAAGATAAGACATGAAACAGGGACTTCCGGGAAGATGGCGGAGGAGCAGCAGAGCCCTAGCTGAGCTCCCTCCAACACTGCAGTTTTCTCACCCCACAGAAACTTTTACTCCTAGAAAGACAGCTAGAGTAAGTTCTAACAGTACAGGGATTCTGGCCAGGAAGGAAAAATCCACTTTGCTCATCTGAAAACACAGATTTGAGCTCTGGGTGGCATCCCACTGCTGTGCCAGTGCCGGCGCCAGCACAGCGCCAGGCACAGCAACCGCACTCTGCGCAGCTAAAGCACACAGCGGAGACCAGGGAGAAATCCTGCAGACGGTGGCTGAGCATGGACGACCTGCAGTCGCAGAGAAAGTGTGAGTACCCCACGAAAGATATTCTCACTCATGCCCACAGAGCAGCTTCTGGAAGGCAGCCCTTCCCCCCATCGCAAGAGCAAAGCGCCATCTTTGCCACTGGCATAGGTTCAGACCAGATTGGAACTAAAGCTGGCCTGGGGAAAGAGAAGTCAAAGGAGCCATTTTGAAAAGGGCAAGAGGGACCAACCAGTGAGAGCCAGCTTCACCCAGGAGAACGCGCCTGCCCTGGACAGAGGCATGTCCTGGGCCTTGGCTTAGCCAGAGGTGACCCGCCCTGCCCACCAGAATTTCTAAATTTAAAGTGAAAGCGGCGAGCAGCTCCCGGCGGCATGGAAGCACCGGATCGGGGAGCAAACAGTTCCTGGGACAGCTAAACGGTCCCGTCACAGAGGAGGCCCAATTCCCAGCCCATAACAGAGCTGCATTCCATAGCTACCTCAGCCAAGGAGGCCGCTTCCCCCAGGCAAACAACTGTCAGACAGGTAAAATAGCACAGAGGCGCCCCGCCCTGCTGAGTCCACAGCCTATTCAAAGCCAGGCATCAAAGGCAGGGGCCCCCACAGCAGACAGAGGAGCCACAGTTCCTGAGACTGCTCACATTCCCATCTACAGAGGACACCCAAGACCTACCTGCAAGCTGTGCGAACCACAGAGACCCAGGATTGCACCAATAGGGGAGAAGGGTCAGAACAGATCCACCCCTTGCCAACTGAAACCAAGTCAAACCAGCCAATCAGGAAAATAGACTGCAGACCATCGCAAGGAAACCAGAGACTGGGGAAAGACTACCCAAACAAGGAGGACGCAATTTTTTTTTTCCTTTTCAAACATTTTTTAAACTTAAAAAAAAATTTTTCTTTTTAATTTTTTCACTTCTGAAACGTCGTTAGTTGTTCTTTTTGTTTGTTTGTTTGTTTGTTTTCCATTTTTACCGGTTTGTTTTATCAAGTTTTTTTGTTTGTTTGTTTGGGTTGATCCTTTTCTGTTTTTTTTCTTTTTAAATAATTTTTCTCTGTTTTGTGCATCTGTCTTCCACTATCTTTACTTTATTTCTCTCTTTGTGTTCTCTTTCTTTAAAAATTACTTTCCTATGAATAATACCTCCACTCTTTTCTGCTGACTCTCCATTGTCTATCATTTTAACCTTGTTCTTTATACTGATTCTACTCTTCTCCACATTTCCACATCACTGAAACTAAACCAAAATCACCACCACCACCCCAATACGTTTTACTCTATTCTCTTTACAACCTCCAACTTACCCTCCTGACTTACTGCCTGGAACTCCAGGTTCCATTGACTCCTAGTTATTGGATAGAGGGTATCCCAGCTTAATCCGAGTGAATCAAAGGAGTTCATAGAGGAAGCCAGTCCTAAAAGAACTTAATATAAAGACAAGAATTGCGTATGGGGTTGTAACAGTAAATAAGTAACTACTGAATACAGGGCCCAGGATCGGTTGTTATATGGAAATTGTATTCTTTAGGAAAACAAAATCTAATTTTATAGACAGGTATACAGGTATCTGTATATAATTGTGAACTTGTAAGATTTACACAACAGTGCTTGGTAAGGGCTAATTTGGGTCTAAAACAGTGCTCACAGGTGCTGGTAGACTGGCATTCCCAATTCAAATGGGCAGAAGAAACACAAGAAAGATGGCAAACAATGAAGTCTTATCCCCCACTCAAAACAAGCAGGATGCAGAGCAGTCAATCAAAAACATGGAAGAAAACCCCCAAAATGCTCTACAAAGTCTACTGATAAACATGATAAATGAAAAGTTTGACTCTCTTCAGTCAATTATTCTAGAGCGTGAGGAGGCAAAGCAAAAATTAATGGAGAATTTCAAGGCATCCGCAAATAGAAAGATAAATGAACTTCAAGAATCAAATAAAAAGATAGCTACCCAGCTTAAAGATTTGAGAGAAGACAACACTCAAAACCAAAGTAATGAAGATAATGAAGTAAAGAAGTCTATACAAGACCTAACAAATGACATGGAAATCATCAGGAAAGACCAGTCAGAAGGAAAAGAGATTCAAAATCAAGTAGCTAGCCTACAGTTCCAACTAACTGAAGCAGAGGATTGAATCTCAGGAGCTGAAGATTCCTTAGATTCTATGGATAAAGATAAAAAATCAATACAAATCCAGTCCAATCAACCAAACAGATCGTTACAGGAGATTCAAGACATGATCAGGAAGCCCAATTTAAGGATAATAGGTACTGAGGAAAACTTGGAGAAAGAGGTTAATGGGATAGGCAATCTATTTAACAGAATATTAGCTGAGAACTTCCCAAATATCCAGAAGGAAAGGCCTATACAGATACAAGAAGCATTTAGAACCCCAAACCGACAGACCAGAATAGGACATCCCACCGACACATTGTGATCAAAACAGGATCAGTAGAGTCCAAGGAAAGAATCCTTAAAGCTGTTAGGGAGAAGAAAACAATCACATATAAAGGAAAAGCAATGAGAATTACCCAGACTTCTCAGCAGAGACTATGAAAGCAAGGAGAGCCTGGAATGAAGTATACCAAACACTAAATAAATATAACTACCAACCAAGAATTCTGTACCCAGACAAACTCTCATTCATAGCGAAGGTCAAAGAGAAGTCTTCCACAGTAAGGAAAAACTGAAACAATATATCTCCACCAAACCAGCTTTACAGAAAATCTTCAAAGATGTACTGTACAAGGAAAATAATCAAGATCCCAATACAGACAGAGAAATGAACCCTAAAGAGTAAACATCAGATCAAGAAATGGGCAGACACAGCTTTAAACAAGATAGTGATAATGAAAGGAACAAACGATCATCTCACAATCCTAACTATCAACATTAATGGACTTAATTCTCCAATGAAACGACATAGGCTCCTAAGTTGGATCAAAAATCAAGATCCATCTTTCTGCTGCCTCCAAGAGACACATCTATCCAGCAAAAGTAAACATCTTCTAAAAGTGAAAGGATGGAATCAAATCTATCAAGCAAATGGCCCCCATAAGCAGGCTGGAGTTGCAATCCTAGTATCAGACAAAATTGACTTCAAATTAAAAAAGGTAAGGAGAGACAAAGAAGGCTACTACATACTAGTAAAGGGATCTCTCCTACAGGAAGCTATAACCATTCTCAATATCTACACTCCAAATGCAGGAGCACCCAACGTCATCAAACAAACACTACTGACTCTAAAAACACTCATAGACCCAAAGACATTGATATTTGGGGACTTTAAAACTGCACTATCACCTCTGGACAGATCAACATGCCAAAAACTGAACAAAGAAACCACAGATCTTAAAAATTGCATAGAACAACTAGACTTAACCGACATCTACAGAATATTCCACCCAGCGACAACAGAATACACATTCTTCTGCGCAGCACATGGAACATTCTCCAAAATAGATCACATCTTAGGGCACAAAGAAATCTGTACAAATTCAGAAGTATCAAAACCATTACCTGCATTCTCTCAGACCACAATGGAATAAAATTAGAGCTCAACTCAAACAACCAGAAAATCCTACAATTCATGGAGACTAAACAACACACTGCTGAACCATCAGTGGGTCATTGAAGAAATTAAAACAGAAAAACAAATGTTTATGGACTTCAACCAAGTTGAGGACACAAAGTACCAGCTCCTTTGGGACACAGCAAAGGCAGTACTCAGAGGAAAATTTATATCTCTGAGTACAAACATCAACAAACTGGAGAAACAGCAACTCAATAATTTAAGGAAGAACCATAATTTTCATGAGAGCGAACAGCAAGCCAGACCCCGAGTCAATAGACGGAAGCAAATAATTAAAATCAAATCAGAATTAAATCAATTAGAGATGAAAAAAAAAACCATGGCAGGAATCAACAAAACAAAGAGTTGGTTCTTTGAAAAAAATCAACAAGATAGACAGACACCTGGCAAACCTGACCAAAAAACGAAGGCAGCACACTCAAATAAAGAAGATAAGAGATGAAACAGGTAACATGACCACAGACATAACCGAAATTCAGAAAATAATAATGGACTATTTTTCAAACCTTTATGCCAAAAATTCAAGAACTTGGAAGAAATGGATGATTTCCTAGAAAAAATTCATATCCCCATACTCAAAAATGAAGATTTACACCTTCTGAACAGACCCATACCCCGTATTGAAATAGAAACGGCAATAAATGATCTCCCATCCAAAAAAAACCCAGGTCTAGACGGATTCACTACAGAATTCTACAAGGCCTTCAACACAGAACTCACACCAATATTTCTCAAACTCTTCAATGAAATTGAAAGGGAACTTTCACTACCAGACTCATTCTATGAAGCCAGTATAACCCTTATCCCAAAACCAGGCAGGGACTCATCACAGAAAGAGGACTACAGACCGATTTCCCTGATGAATACAGACGCAAAAATTCTGAACAAAATTCTGGCCAATCGACTTCAACAGGTCATCAAAAAAAATTATACACCACGATCAAACTGGATTCATCCCAGGGATGCAAAGTTGGTTTAACATATGCAAGTCAATTAATGTAATCCACCACATCAACCGGAGCAAGGTAAAGAACCACATGGTTTTATCTCTGGATGCGGAATAAGCGTTCGATAAAATCCAGCACCCATGTATGCTAAAATCCCTGGAAAAACTGGGATTCCAGGGAACATTCCTGAATATAATCAAGGCAGTTTATGACAAACCAACAGCAAGCATAACTCTAAATGGTGAAAAACTGAAGCCATTCCCTTTAAAATCAGGAACAAGGCAGGGATGTCCACTCTCTTCCCTGCTCTTCAACATAGTACTAGAATTCCTAGACAGAGGAATCAGGCAAGAAAAAAATATAAAGGGGATCCAAATAGGAAAAGATGAAGTTAAACTGTCTCTCTTCGCAGATGACATGATCCTATACCTAAAGAATCCCATAGACTCTACCCCCAAGCTACTAGAGCTGATCCAAAACTTTGGCAAAGTTGCAGGATATAAAATATACCTTCAAAAATCAATGGCCTTTCTCTATGCTAACGACCAGAAGACCGAGGCTGAAATCAGGAAAGCAACACCTTTTGCCATAGCCTCCAAAACATAAAATACCTAGGAATAACCTTCACCAAAGAAGTGAAAGACCTCTTTGATGAGAACTTTAAAAGCTTGAAAAATGAAATTACGTCAGAACTAAGGAAATGAAAAAACCTCCCATGCTCCTGGATTGGGAGGATTAATATAATCAAAATGGCAATATTGCCAAAGGCTATTTACAAATTCAATGCAATACCCATTAATATCCCAACACCATTTTTTAATGAAATAGATGAAGCAATCCAGAAATTCATATGGAACAATAAAAGACCTAGAATAGCAAAAACAATCCTAAGCAGAAAGGACAGTGCTGGAGGAATTACAATACCCAACTTCAAGCTGTATTATAAAGCTATAGTAATAAAAACAGCATGGTATTGGCACTGGAACAGGCCTGAAGACCAATGGAACAGAACTGAAGACCCAGAAAAGAACCCACAGAACTACGCCTACTTAATCTTTGATAAAGGAGCTAAAACAATAGTTTGGAAGAAAGATAGCCTATTTAACAAATTGTGCTGGAAAAACTGGCTCAACACATGCAACAAACTAAAACTAGATCCTTATATATCACCCTGCACCAAAATCAATTCCAAATGGATTAAAGACCTTGAAATCAAAACAGACACCCTGAAAACACTAAAGGAAGGATTAGGAGAAATACTTGGGCTCCTTGGCGCAGGACAGAACTTCCTTAATAATGACCCAGAAAGGCTACAAATCAAAGAAAGGTTGTACAAATGGGACTGCATCAAACTGCAGAGCTTCTGCACGGCAAAGGACATAGCTCGCAAGATAAACAGAAAGCCCACAGACTGGGAGAAGATCTTTACCGGTCATTCAACGGACAAAGGCCTCATCTCTAAAATATATGCAGAACTAATAAAATTACCTTCTTCCAAAACAAAACCGCAGAGAACCAATAGCCCCCTCATCAAGTGGGCCAAAGACTTACAAAGAGACTTCTCTGATGAGGAAATGAGAATGGCCAAGAGACATATGAAAAAGTGCTCTACATCACTGGCCATAAAAGAAATGCTAATCGGGGCTGAGTATCTGGCCTATTGGCAAGAGTGCTTGCCTCGTATACATGAGGCCCTGGGTTCGATTCCTCAGCGCCAGATATACAGAAAATGGCCAGAAGTGGCGCTTTGGCTCAAGTGGCAGAGTTTTAGCCTTGAGCAAAAAAGAAGCCAGGAACAGTGCTCAGGCCCTGAGTTTTAGGCCTAGGACTGGCCAAAAAAAAAAAAAAAAGAAATGCAAATCAAACAACATTGCGATTCCATCTCACCCCAGTAAGAATGTCATATATCAAGAGAACTAACAATAACAATTGTTGGAGGGGATGTGGCCAAAAGGGAACCCTACTTCATTGTTGGTGGGAATGTAAACTGGTTCAGCCACTCTGGCAAGCAGTATGGAGATTCCTCAGAAGGCTAAATATAGTACTCCCCTATGACCCAGCAGCCCACTTTTGGTTATCTATCCAAAAGACCACAAACAAAATCACTGTAATGCCACCAGCACAACAATGTTCATAGCAGCACAATTTGTGATAGCTAGAATCTGGAACCAACCCAGATGCCCCTCAGTAGATGAATGGATCAGGAAAATGTGGTACATATACACAATGGAATTTTATGCCTCTAACAGAAAGAATGACATTGCCCCATTTGGAAGAAAATGGAAAGACTTGGAAAAAATTATACTAAGTGAAGTGAGCCAGACCCAAAGAAACATGGACTCTATGGTCTCCCTTATTGGGAATAATTAGTACAGGTTTAGGCAAGTCATAGCAGAGCATCACAAGAACCCAATAGCTATACCCGTATGAACACATAAAATAATGCTAAGTGAAATGAACTCCATGTTATGGAAACAATTGTTACATCACAGTCGTAACTACTTTCAACGTCCCATCTGTATATGTAGCTTCTATTATTGATGATGTTCTTGTATCACCTTCCTGTGGTTGTACCTACACTATCTCTGTAATCTTATCTGAGTATATTGGAAACCGTATATACTGGTATTAGAAGTAGGAAATGGAAAGGGAATCCCAAAATTGAGAGACACAGGGTAAAAAAAGGCAAACAACTGCAAAAGCAATACTTGCAAAACTGTTTGGTGTAAGTGAACTGAACACCTGGGGGGAGGGGGACCGGAAAGAGGGAGGAGGGAGAGGGGCATGAGGGACAAGGTAACAAACAGTACAAGAAATGTATCCAATGCCTAATGTATGAAACTGTAACCTCTGTGTACATCAGTTTGATAATAAAAATTGAAAAAAAATATAAATGTTCTCTTAAAATAAAAACAGTTGTAGGGTTTCTGCTTCAAGTAATACAAGATACTTGGGATAGATAGTAGTGATCTGTACATTACATTGTGTGAATATTTAATACCAAGGATTTGTACATTTTAAAATGTTTCAAATGATAAATGTATATTACCATGAAAAGCATGCATGATTATTTTTGTAGCAGTGGCCCCTTTATAATCTTCAACCTATATCAATAGAATTGGCAGATTTCAGAGAATCTAATAAGATGATATTACTACATGAAGAATGGAAGTTGTTCTCTCTAGACTGGACGGACATAACATCAACAGGTGAAATTTTCGAGACCAGTTCATGTGGTTCAGGGTAAGACTGAGTGCCAAATATAGAAAAGGAGAAATCGCTGAAAAAGACATGATCTACTAAAGAGAAACTCTCCTTCCATATTTTTGCCAACGACTAACTTTGGCAGGATCATATTCTACACTTTTTACTATTTCCTGAGAAACTCCAGAATACTGTGCAGCTCTCTCCAAGTTAGACCTAAGAGTTTTAAATCCAGCCCTGGGATTTATACACCTGTAGTTAGAGGCTTAAAAATTCTGGAAAGTATAGAGGAAAGAGAGATTTGTTTTCTTTTGGTTCCTTTTTTTTCTTTTTCAGCAAATCATTCTTTCCTTGAACCCTCCATTAGGTCTATTGCTTTCGTAGTGTTGAGTTCTGACATTTTTTCACAGAGCCTTTACTAAGTATTCCACTTCAATTCACATCATTTTAATTAATACATACATAGTGGTTAGTGTATACCAAGACCCCTTTCTCTGCTTGTATTTTAGTTTCTCCTTTCATGTGGCTCTTACAGCAAGCCAGGCCACTGAATAAGTACGGAATCCAATTTCTAAATCATGTTTGACTTGAGAGCTACCCTGGAAAATTCCAGCATCCTGATGTCTGCTGGACCTCTCCATTAGGGTTTTGGCCTCCAATTCAGACTCATGGGACTTCCATTTCTTATTGCACATTTTGACATATGAAGGCTAAGAAGGCAGCAGGAGTGTGAGAACATATCCACAAGAGGTAATGAGGCAGTAAAGCCTGAAAGAAATTAGATGTGATTGTAATTGAACTTCCAGAAGAAGAATGAAATAATGTGGAAACAAATTTATGAACTCTTTTTCCTTATGTAACATGCATGCAAGTTTGTCACAGTTAATTTTGATCATTATTTTCTTCCTGTGTGTGTACAGTGATCTGAACCTAAACCCAAAAAGCAATTAAATCACCAAGAAAAGTGTCACATTATATATGTAGAAATCTAGGTTCCATGGAAAATCAGTCTACATGCTACACAGATTTTGCTACCATAATGAAGTACCTACAGCAAACCACTTAATAAGGAAAAGTGGCTTATTTTGCTCATACTTTTCAAAGCAGCGCAGTTTCAATCTTTTGACCTCTGCTGAGAAAAGTGAATAACATCACATCAAAACAGTAAGTCTGTATCTCTCAAGCAAGGAATCTGAGAGATTGCTTGGGGTGAAGCTCAGGCTTTTATAGAAACCTTCTCCTGACCAAACGTTCATTCACCCAGAGAGCTATCTTATACCCTTCCCAGGAAAACACCCTTATTGATATCTGAGGTCCTGCTAAAGATAAAAATAAAAAGTCAAAAAGAACTGAAATTGCATCCTATCTTATAGACATGGGAGAACATTAGAATCACTCAATCTGCAAGCATAATTTGGAATCTTTTTGGAGCAGCTTGCCTGTACGTTATTCTACACTCAAAGATTCCATTGCTGAGATCAATGGATGCATTGCCTGAGTTTGATCACTTGGCATTTTTTTAGCCAAACCAAAGCCTCAAAGTAAGTATTTCCTACATAGATCATTTAGGCCACAAGTGAAAATGTAAGGAATAGCAGGAGGGAAAAATATTGCTTTAAAGTTCCTTGAAAACCATACTGCATGAATTAGTGACTGAAGCAGCTGGCAAGGAACACTTCGAAAGAGGGGGAGGGGAGGAAGATGGGTATTTAGCAGACTTCTTTTTTTTTTTTTTAACATTTCCATTATGTTCAACTTGTTACAACTTCACACCCCTCCAATTGTCATAGTTCTTTCCATGATCACTACACTAAGCTTCTGCTGCTTCTCATACTTGTAGATTTCTCTTCAGGAGTTTTGCAGGAACTGCAGGAACGGAAGAAAATGAATACATCACTTTCCTGTGTTTAGTTCCAGAGTGAAGAAATCATTCTGTTGGAGTAAAACCTAAATGGAAACAACAGGTTTAGCAATATAAGTAATCTAATTCTGCACCAATTACCCCCAGGTGATAGATAACTGTGAAGCTCATATTAATGTGGCCACTGTGTTTTAAAAGTTACTCCTTTCTTATATTTCTCAACTGATTCAGTCTAGAACTTTTTTTGTGCAAATAAACCCATTCAGTGAAAGTTGTAGTCATTTCTTCCCAACACACTCCATAATTGCTCAGAGGAGAAACAAAGACTTCTGGCTTTTGTGTCGCTTAATCTGCTAATCGTGCACTACTTTTGGAGGAATATTTTCTTTTTATCCCCGAGGAAGTCATGATGAAATAAGGAGCTGTAGGGTAATGCTATTTAAATACTCCCTCCATCAACATCTGCTCAGAGTCATTCTAATTATTTTGCATATAAATATAATCGTTTGATATATTTTCACATAGAAACATTAACTTCCTGATTCAAAGCAAACCTTGTTACTTATTCATTTTAATTTTCAAACACATCTGTGCACCAAAACTACTCCCAAGATGATGTTATATGGTATTGGCCAGACTATTCTTTCTGTAGGCAAGGTCTAAGTGTGTGCTATGGTTTTGTCATTAGGGCATTTAAGAGACACTTAAAAAAGGAGTGAATGGTGGGTGAGTATAGTCATAATTCTCAATGTACACATGTGAAAATGCAACTAAGAACTAGGAATCTTAAGGAGATGAGTGAGGATGGGGAAGATGGGGGAGAGGCAGATAGCTGTGATCAGGTTACATTATATACATAGTTGGACACGTTAAGTTGAATCTCTTTCCTAAGACTATTTGAATATGATATCATAAGAAGGAGAAAAAACCATAAAAGTGTAAAAGTTATAAATCAAATCTGTACAGACAGAAGATAATTGCTAGGATAAACTATTATAAAATTACATATTATTGTCATAGTGCAAAAATAACACATTTACAGACATGGAATATGTTAAGAAAACATATGACAACACAATCAACATTGCTTTAGTAATAAGGAAAGAACACTGTTCAAATTGTAGCAGAGCTGTCATAGTCTCTTCTATTTCTGTTACCAACTTCAGCAGGTGAAGTTACAATTTTTGTACAGCCAATTTGGAAAACAGTTGACTTTGTCCTGAGTAAAATTGAAAATGTACAGAATTTATAATCCTACAATTACACTTCAAGTATTTATTTTATGTGAATGCACTGCATATAGGTCATGCATATAAGGATGGTAATTTCAGCATAATTTCTAATGTCAAAAATGAGAAATAAAATTATCTAAGTAACTTGTGACTAGATAATATGTTTAAATGATGGAATACTAAATAATACCTCATATATGCATGTACCAAGATAAGATCAAAATTCAAAGTATAGTTCCTACTGAACACATTACCTTCAAGCCATAGTAAAGTCAGAAAACGTGAATTGATTCATTATAACCCATAGGGCATCTGCACCTAAATATCACATAAAAGCAATAACAAATATATAAAGAGTCCTTCCTTAAAATTTAAATATAACAAAAACATTAAAAAATTTATGAAACCCCTATGTACAATTAATATATGCCAATGCAAAAAGAAAAAAGAAGTTCCCTAACAACTTTTCACTGTAATTTAAAATAAACTCGAGGTAGGTGTCTCATTTTGGCAAATGTAACTGTTTTCTCTGGCATCTCACACAGATTTGCTGTAATTGTTCCAACTTTAATACATCAAGAAACAAGAAGGAAAATATCAATTTGTTTTAATTGAGTTTCTCTCTTGATTTTTATACCATAATCTGTAGATTTACTACTGTTACAAATACATATTTTTTGCTTTTGATTTTTAAAGCAGGATCTCCTTTGGTAGTTTAAGTTGACTTTACATATGTAATCCTCCTGCCTCTTCCTCTCTAGTGCTGGAAATATGAGCGTAAATATCCATGCCCAGTTTATTTTCCTTTAAAATTGTGAGAAAAATATGAGTTTCTGTTTATTTTGTGCCAGTCCTTAGGCTTGAACACAAGGCCAGAGTGCTGCCCCTGAGCTTTTTTAAAAAAAAATCAAAACTAGCACACTATCACTTGAGCTACAGCTCCACTTCAGGCTATTTGGTAGTTTAGTGGAGATAAGAATCTCTCATATTTTCCTGTCCAGGCTAGTTTCTAACATTGATACACAGATCTGTGCCTCCTGAATAGCTATGATTACAAGCATAAGCCACTGGCACCCAGCTTCAGAGTTGTTTTTTAATATAAAGTTATTTTTTCCAGGCACTGTTGGCTCACACAACACTTAGAATCTTAGCTACTTGGGAGGTTCAGATCTGAGGATCATGGTTCAAAGACAGCCCAGGATGGAAAGTCGGTGAGACTCATCTTCAATAAACTACCAAAATGTCCAAAGTGGAGCTGTGGTTCAAGTGGTAGAATGCTAGCCTTAAGCCCCCATCCCCCCCCCTACACCGCCAAAAATAATTTTTTTTTAAGGTGGACAATGCCCAGGTGCCCAGGCCCAGACAGAGTTCAAGTCCCAGGACCAGCAAAAAAAAAAAAAAAAACTACTGATATTTATTAGTTATAGTATACATACCTATGGTAATGTTGTTCATTTATAAAATCACCCGAAGAAAACTTTAAAAATACAATTACTTATATTTTAAAAGTAAACATTTGCAGTTATCTAGAGCTTTCTGTGCCTTCTCTACATAACCTCTAGAGGGCGTGAGGAGACCAACTACAAGTAAAACCATGTATAAAAAGGTCTTTGATTAAAAAAAAAATTTACAGTTGTTTTTAAGCTGTTTGAAAAGGTGATTTATTTCACCACGGGTGTATTTATTTTATAAAACACAGTTTCACTGAACATCAGAGTTGGCTAAATATTAAGTCATTCCATATTCTTCCCTGAATCTGGAGCTAAGAAAATGGCTGCGTTGTTTTCTGAAACAACTTAGTCCTCTTAATTTGTTGGATGGAGAATAAAAGCTAATAAGAACATGCCTACAACTGTCACTTTAATAGGCAGGTATTTAGGAGGGAACAGGAAGCCTTTGTAAAACTGACTGTCTTAAGGAACTGATGTTACATGGGAGATATTTCTCATTTTGAAAAAGTACAGTGCCTTTTCTTAATTTATAAAATTACTTTAAAATGTCTCTATGTAAAACAATTGTCCTTCAATTAATATTAACTAATAACCCATTGTCCACAATTATACATACCTCACTCTTTCCCCCTCTTCTCTCTCATTTTCATGAATTAAATGAGCTCAAACTTACATGCCTCAACAGATGAATACATTGATGCAAAACAGGTGTAAACAAATAATCTTTTTAAAACAAATTCATGAGCTGTTACCTTTAAGTATTTGCTACAATTTCTCACAGAGAGTATTAATAGAAAAGAAGGTCAGGGAGAAGAGACAACCAAGCGAAACAGAAATATAAAATGGAAAATTGTTTCAACAACCTTAAAAGCAGATATTTCCCAAGTGAAATATGTTCCACTTGAAATATTATACAAGCCAAAATTCAAGCAAATGTTTTTCAACTTTAGGTGAAAAAAGTTGGAAACAAATTTAGACATTTATTTTATATTGCAGTCTACTTGTTATGGAAGTCGACCATAATTCTTTTTATAAGGGTTATGGGTAGCAAGAGCCAGAGAGAGATTTTGAGGAATTCACACAGAGAAATTATTTCTTAAACTAATATTTTAAACTGTCTCATTCACATAAAGTTATGACACAAATGTTCTCCTTTTTGTATTATTTTATACAAAATTAAAATTGGAATCATGACAACACATATACAATGAGCATTGCTTAGAAGGAACCAATGTAAATATGAAATTACTTTCCAAAATTATCTGCTTTATTGTAGAAAGAGTGTAACTATGCTCTATGATCTATGGTCTTTTAACGTGTGTTGGTTTATTTGATCATTACTTCTAGGTCAATGCCTTAGGAAATATTGTCTTCTTTGTTAAAAAGCTATTTCATATTGAACTTGCTTATATATTCATTTAGCAAAAATTTATAGAGTATTAGCTACATGCAAGGCAGATTTGCTTTGGGAAACAAACATAAAGAAATATGCTATGATGTCTGAGTGGAAGAAGTCGTTGCCCAGCTTAGGGAAGACAAACACAGAGCTAGAGAGGTTTAAGTTACCATAAAAAGAAGACTTAATGAGAAATGTTCCCAGAGATACTAAATGTCATTGCATTCAGAAGAGGTGGAATGGAGAGATTAAAGAGCATACATCATCGATTGACACAGAGGATGGGCCTAAGCATTTTTCTTAGCAAGGGATTTCTAAATAGATCAAGAAAAGTAGACATTTGAACAATTCCTTAATGACAGAGAAATCATCAGTTTGGGAATGGAGATCTCATTGAGGGGTTGGAGAAGAGGACAATCTGATTAAAATGACAAGTGACATTCAATTTGTGGGCAATGGATGACACACTTTAATAGAAATTGGAGTAACAAAAATTTTGAACTGAGAAACAAAATAATTTTTTAAAGACCTTCAGAGAAGATAAAGTGGATAGTAGTTTACAAAGTAAATTGCAAAACAAAACTGATGTCTTAAAATAATGCAGAGGCCAAACTATATGGATTTAGACAAGAACGGCAATTTTATATTTTGGATCGTACATTTCTCTGAAAGTCACTTTTGGAGGCTTAGCCTCCAAGAATATTCTATTAGGAATTCTTTGTGTGACTGGTGATAGGCAGTTGAAATGGATTGTGTGACCCTTTCTCACTTTCAGGCCTCAGGTAAACAGCTAAGTTGTATTGCATGTTCCAGCGACAAGGCACTGCCTTTCCACAGGCCTAAAAACAATGGAGCTAATTGATTATGGACAAGAACTTCTGAAACGGTAAGCCAAAATAGCCTTTTTATCTTGTCAATTCATGATGTCAGATATTTGTTATAGAAATGGAAAGCTGCCTAGCACACATAGAAATGAAAATGATATCACTTGAGCTAATTAAACATCCATGTCTATTACTATATTGGAAGAATTACATAGTTACTCCAGCCAAACCTTTAGTTTCCACTAGGACAAGAGAAATGTCTTACAATAAACAGACTAGAGCTCCCCTATCCAGTAGCCCTACTTTTGGGCATCTACCCAAAAGATTACAAGCAAGACCACACTAAAGCCACCAGCACAACAATGTTCATCTCAGCACAATTTGTCATTGCTAAAATATGGAACTAACCCAGATGCCCGTCAGTAGACAAGTGGATCAGGAAAATGTGGTACATATACACAATAAAATTCTATACCTCTATCAGAAAGAATGACACTGCCCCATTTGTAAGGAAATGGGAGGACTCGGAAAAAAAATTATACTAAGTGAAGTGAGCTAGACCCAAAAAAACATGGATGCTATGGTTTCCCTCATAGGGAATAATTGTACATGTTTAGGCTAGTCACAGCAGAAGATCACAATAGCCCAATAGCTATGCCCTTATGAACCCATAAGATCATGCTAAGTGAAATGATCTCCATGTTATGGAAGCAAGTGTTATATCATTGTTGTAATTATTTTCCACATGCCATGTGAAACAGTACCTTTTTTTTCTTTTTTTTTCTCTTGTATCCCCTTCCTGTGGTTGTCACCGCACCATCACTGTATCTCACCTGAGTACCCTGGATACTGTATATACAGGTATTAGAACTAGGGAAGGGAAAGGGAATATCAAAATTGAGAGAGAAAGGATAAAAAGACAAACCATTCCAAAAGCAATACTTACAAAACCATTTGGTGTAAACCAACTTGTACAACTCATGGGGTGAGGGAGAGGGAAAGGGGGAGGGTGGAGGTGGGGGGAAAATGAGGGAGGAGGTAACAAGTTGAACAAGAAATGTACTCACTGCCTTACAGTATGAAACTGTTACCCCCCTGTAATTAACTTTGACAATAAAGGAAAAATGCAAAAAATAAACAAGCTAAAAGAACATTTCTTTTCATTAATGGCTTTGGTTACTCAATTTGCCTTATGGGATACTATGGAAACTGGGATCTGTTTTATAATCACTCTTCTCCTCTATAATTGAGAATGAAAAATCTTGATTATTCAGGACAGAGAAGCAAAATTAAGATCTAGTGTAGAGAAATTTGCTTTGTTGGCAGATCTAGGTTTGAGTCTAGATTCTAATGACAAGTGATTTAGGACTTTGTTCTTAACATCTTCAACCTCATTTTCCTCCTATAAATGAGGAAATTATAATTTTACCTATGTAATTTTACATATATTGTATCTGCCTTAAGGATTAAATAAACTCACCTACAATATCAAGGTTCATATAAAGCTCCTTAGTGTATTTTTGTTTTTATGTGATAGTTTGTTAATCATTCTTGCTGACCTAAAATTAAACACTCAAGATAACTTTGAACTAATTTCTTTTAATCAGTCTTGATTACTTGAATGCAAAAAGCTGCTGGATTAGAATGCTTTTTGGTTCCTTTTATATTCTATGTAATTAGAAGTTGTAAAATAGTCTTAGGAAGTATCCAAGGATTATAGTTTAAACCAATATGACTTTAAAGTTTGAAACTGTGAAGGTTACTTTAGGAAAAGAAATCTCGATAATCCATTAGGCTTTTAAGATGCATGTAATAGAAATGTCTCATGAATGATAGGGTTTTATAAATCTAAGGTTTTATTTTAATAAAGGGCACATTTCCAAGACTATGTATAATACAAGCATAGTCTTATTGACTGTTGGAGGGTTTTGTTTAACATTATCCTATAAAATAAAATTAGTCTTCATGTTGTTATGATTTTGATAAATTTCCATTTAATGCAGGAACATTATATATTCTTGAAATATCCAATAATTGAAAAGATAATTATGTCTGTTAAGTACTGTGGTAGAGTTTGAAAGGCTCTGTTTAAAGGGTACCCCAAAGGCTTATGCATCCTTCCTGAAAAGATTATTATGCATAAGTTGCTGCTGCTCTTCTATGATATTAATACCAAATCGTTTGCTCATATGAAATTATCATTTACTCCTATCTCTTATTTTAGGACCTTGGATGACTCCCAAAAGGTTAATATTTCAACACTTGTAGCAGCTAATTTTCAACACGTGTAGCAGCTAATACTCTCATAGATGTACAGGCTATATTCTCATATTTTGGCTTAATATTAAAACTAAATTACTCAAAATATAGAACAGAAAGTAGGGACAAATATACTCCCAAGGGACTCCCATTTTCCAAAATTCCTATGATCAGATACTCCAGGAAGTATCTGTGAAGGCCAAATGAAATGATTAAGAAAAATACTAATATATGAGTGTCTTCAGAGATATTAATCATCCTACATCACCAGACCTATCATCTTGTAAAAAACAATACAGAACATTCTAGAACTTGGCCTGTGAGGAAGCTGGAGTGAAATGATGCACAAAGTAACTTTTCAAGTTTTTTAACCTAAGATTGGAAGCACAAAAGATTTTATAATTATAATTATAATTATTGTGACTTACCAGCCAGTGTATGGGGAATGATAATACTAGAACAGCACAGTGTTTGCTTATATCCAAACAGAAATGTTGTCATTCCATTGAGTCAATGCATTCTAATATTTTCTTGAGTAGGTAAATTTATGATTTTCTCTTAGAGAAAATTGAGTGGTGGCTCTGTTTACTAGCTTAGTATCTGAAGTGAGCAGATGGGAAGATGACCACAAATGTAGCATGTATCTTAGAAAGGAGAGATTTGAAACTCATGCAAGCAACATAATCCTACCTACTCAGTAGGCTGAGATATGATGATCATAGTTCGAAGCCAGCCCAAGGAGTAAAGTTTGTGAGACTCTTATCTCCAATCAACCACCCAAAAGCCAAAAGTGGATCTGTA
>NC_063188.1:55276188-55459816 GCF_023159225.1 Perognathus longimembris pacificus
CCTTAAGTAGTAGAGCACTGGCCTTGAACAAAAAGTCAAATGAGAGCTCAAAGTCCTGATTTCAAGCTCCAGTATCAGCACATACACACATAAAACGATTCAACTTCAGAACTCTTGCAGTGTTATTCTTGAGGAGCAAAAAAATGTATTTGATGACTATCTTCTTCAAAAAGGTAAAAGTGACCGTTTCTGCCCCAGAACTTTACGGTATTTATTTTTCATTTGTCACATCAATCTCCAACTAGACTGAGAGCCCTTTGGAGATATGCTTTATCTTAAGATTCACAAACAAGTAAGTTCAATTCATTTTTTACTACTTTTACAGACAAAGGACTTTAATAAGTGATATAAGATATAAAGATAAATAGGAGCCCCTCACTCTTCCTCTCATAACCAACATTTAACCAAGGTAACAAATAATGACTACTACAGAATAACTAGTACTTACTTTTCAAGGAAGCCCAGGGAAAACACTGTCCTACACTACAAAAGTTGCCTTTTTAAAAGATTTTAATGGGGCTGGGGATATGGCCTAGTGGCAAGAGTGCCTGCCTCATATACATGAGGCCCTGGGTTCAATTCCCCAGCACCACATATACAGAAAATGGCCAGAAGTGGCGCTGTGGCTCAAGTGGCAGAGTGCTAGCCTTGAGCAAAAAGAAGCCAGGGACAGTGCTCAGGCCCTGAGTCCAAGCCCCAGGACTGGCAAAAAAAAAAAAAGAAAAAAAAGATTTGAATGAATTGGTTGCATGTTATAATTACATAGACAGGCATTCAGAATTGGCTGGAATGATTTGGGTATTTTTGTTATTTTACCTCATGTTTTTATTTTCTAAGTCTTGAGGAAAAATCCTTAAGTGCAGGACAGAAAATAGTTCCTACTCCTGGAAGAGTAAGAAGATAAGAGAGAGGGATTAATACAATTTTTTAAGATAAGTAGGGAAAGAATGAAGGACAGACCTAAACAAGAAAGCAGAAACTAATGATAAAAGGGAAAACTGCTTCCTTAGGTTCTGAAATACTTGCTGAAATGTTTTGGGACACCTTAACTATGTTTACTGAAATGATCTTAATAAAATGAATAGCTTTAAATATCTCCAGCATATTTGTGTAAAGGTTATATGTTCATTTGCATTGTCTTTCAATTGAGACATTAAAAAACAGTACTATATTATCTTTAATAGGAGTCAACATTTATAAAGCAAAGATTGCTATCTTGGTGAAGCAGTTAAATGCTTCCAGAAAACATTAAGGCACTGGATTGTGGGTTTAGTTAGAGGTACTTAAAGTATGTGGAAATCACTTATCTAGTCAGAATAGATTACAGTAGAGAAAGCAGAAATTGAAGGTATTTATTTGCCAACACCTACTGCACTGGTTTCTCTGTGTTGGCACCGATGACATTTAGGCTCAGGTTCTGCTTTACTGTAGGCTCTTGCCTGTGTATTACAAGGTTTCTAGCAATAACTCTGACTTTCTCTAGGTATCAATAACATCCATCCATTTCTGGCAGCCGGAACATTTGCTACACATTTCCAAATGTGCTCTGAATAACCTCCAGCTAAACACTGCTACTCTTACCCTAAAGGATTTTCCCCAAGAACTAAAATACTGCATTATCTATGTGATGTAGCTGGAAAGACCCTTAAAAACAATTCATGCCTCTCATTAAAAAAACAACAACTGACAACCCAAAGGGGGAAAGTATTGAAAATTATACCAGGATAGAAATTTTTTTTATTTCATTTATTTTTTTTCTTATTTATTGTCAAAGTGATGTACAAAGAGGTTACAGTTTCATGTGTTAGGCATTGGATACATAGAAATTTTATATTTAAATAATATCTGAAAATCATTCCCATTAGAATCAATTATTTATACATAACAAGTCCATTTATGACTACAGTACATGGTGTTTGTACGTGTGTGCTTGTATGTGTTTGTGTGTCCGTATGACATTTGAACTCAGGGACTGGGTGCTGTCCTTCAGCTATTTTATTGAAGGTTAGAACTCAACCACTTGTGCCACAGCTCTACTTCTGGGTTTTTGGTGGTTAATTGGAGATAAGAATCTCAGGAACTTTCCTGCGCCAGCTGGCTTTGAACTGCAGTCCTCAGATCTCACCCTCCTAAGGAGCTACAATTATAGGCATGAGCATCTGCATTGCCATAAGACTCACTCTTTCCTTACTTAACAATCCTCCATCTCTCTGTTTCCCAGCCAGTCTCATTGAGTTTCCTCATTCTATTTTCACACCTAAACATAATTATTATTGTGTTTGCCATTCTTCTCTCCTATCCCCCATTGTTTGCCTAACCCCTCCTACTACCTGTCATATCGCAGTCCAGACATGATTCAACTTCATAATACTCTTGAAGTCTTGGGTTTTTCTTGTCTGTCCTGCAGCTTGAACTCTGGGCCTGGGTGCTGTCCCTCAGCTCTTCAGCTCAACACTAGCGCTCTACTACTTGAGCCACAGCACCACTTCCTGTTTTCTGATGCATAATTGGAGATAAGAATTTCAAGGACTTCCCTGCTCATGCTGGCTTTGAACAGAGATCCTCAGATCTCAGCCTTCTGAGTAGCTAGGATTACAGGCATAAACCACCGGTGCCCAGCTTCTTGAAGTCATTTTAAAGTTATCTTTCCTTCTCTTTGTCTTCATCTCCAGCCTTTTGATGCTCACTTATAAACTCCTTTATTTATATATTTCCTTATTGCAAGTATTTAATCATTTACTCAGTCAATCACACATTCATTCATTCGGTCAGTCAGTCAGCCAGTCAGCTAGTCAGTCATCTTCATATTTCAGTTTAATGTTCATCCCAGATTCTCTCTTGGATTTTTTTTCAAATTTTTATTATCAAACTGATGTACAGAGAGGTTACAGTTTCATACGTTAGGCATTGGATACATTTCTTGTACTGTTTGTTACCTTGTCCCTCATACTCTCTCTTGGATTATATCCTCAAGTTCCTGCCAGATTCATTCAGCTGTGAGGTATGAATTCCAAGTGTCATGGAAGGGCAGCCAAGTAACTGCAACAACAAAACAAGAGCAAAATAGCCCAGAAAATTCCAGCCAATTTGGTTACTTCATTTCATGCTAAAATGACACAAATGTATTTTTGATGTATTGATAATTAGTGATTTTTTTTCTGCAGACTTATATTTTTAATTACCAAGATCAGTAATTGCTCATTTTCTCAATTCTCCTCTCCATCCCTCAGTTCCTGAAAGCTTTTAAGTATTTTTCAACCTAAATAATTAGCTGGCCACACAAGTTCAATCGAAATGTTTTTCATTGTACTAAGGGAAGAGGAGGAAATGGAACACTCATACAGAGTTTAAAAAGCAAATGTGAGAATCTGTAATCAGCTAAAAGAAAAAAATGCATATAAGTGTTAATTTCAGAAAACTCTATACAACTCTTACAAAAACCAGCTTGGATGAGCATGAGAAAGACGCATGACAAGATGTAAAAGTAGTTTGGATAATTAGAGAAGCTGTATATAGTTAACATTTGGAAACGCAAAGTGTTCAAATTGTTCCTTTTGTGCAGAAAGACATGCAGAAGCATAATTATCTCGTATTTTAAAATCTGTGATACAGCAAAACAATGTGGTTTTGTTTTTCAACATTTTTATCTTTGTGGATTTATTATACAAGGGAGTTATACTTTAACATTGTCCTATGCATACAGTGTACCCTGATCAGACTTACCTCCTCCATCATTCTCCCTCACTTCTCCTCTGCCTCTTAACAAATCAATCTCAACTGCCTTTCTTATTATCCATTTCCACATATGTGAATTAAGTATTCCAACCATATTCACCTTCCTTCCCCCTTTCCTTGAAACATGAACTCTCTCACTAGTACCCACACCCAGACATACTTGTTCTTCATCCCTATCATTCAGTTTTGATAATATGAATGTTATTTGTTCAATGGTGTTTCATCATGCTATTTTACACATGCACATATAGCACTTTAATTGAATTGATCTCCTCTTTCCCCATACCCATTACCATTTATTCATTCAACAGCTTTCAGTAGGTTTGCCTATGCCATCTTCGTCCACAGATGTAAATGCATTTGGATATTATTTATCCTCTAATGTTCTTTTCTCTGCAAACACAGTCCATGGATTAGATAGGTAGACAAATGTATATATGATTTTGTATGTGTTAAATTTTATTTAGAATCCACATATGAGAGAAAAAAACATTAATCTTTGTTCTGTGGGACCTAGCTTACTCAGCTTAATATAGTCATCTCTAGATAGATCCAATTCCCTAGAAACACCATAATTTTTTAAAAATGTAATTTAATTCTCTATGTATAAAACAACAAAACTTTGGATAAAGCTAAACTTACCACCGATGTCAACATTGTAACTAGTTTTTTAACTATTAGTAGTTGGCCTTAGGCATGACTAAATATATGATATTTTATAAATGTCCATCTTATTAGATGCTATATTTTACAATGGTTAAAGTGCTAAGTAAATTATGTTTCAGCTTACACACTTTTACATGGCTTCTATAAATGCATAATAATACTAATGTTTGAAGGAAAGCCCATTGCAACCTACTAACCAAAAGGTTTTCTAAATTGTCTGTTGTTAGCTCCCATACAGTTATGTTACTTTCTCATCACTGTGGCCAAATAACTGGAAAAAGCCACTTAGGAGAGAAAGGACTTATTTTGACTGAAGGTTCAATGCATTCTGGGCATGGTCATTTCACTCCATGTTTCTGGGCCTGTTGTGAAGCAGTACATGATACTGACAGTGGGAACATATGATGGAAGTTTTTCTTCTCATTGTGAACAAAGCAAAGATAGTCAAGGCAGACACAGGGAACCAGGGTAGGGCAAAATATAGGCTCCAGGGACAAGCTTCCAGGAAGCCTCCAGCTTGGTGACTCCTCCTAAAGTTTCTACCCTTTCCCAAAATGAACCTGTGGGGGACATTTTATATTCAATACTTAGTAGTGGCTAATCTGATACTATATTGTAGGTAGCTCTCCATCATACCAGTCCCCTCTGCACACACACACACACACACACACATACACACACACACTCCACTCTCCTTCATCGCTGCATGTGTCTTTGGGTGACCTTATATAAAATTGTTTCTTTTTTTAAGATTAAAGAGAGAGACAAAGATAATCCTAAAACCAGGCGTTTGCAGGATTAAAATTATTTCTTTTCATGATTTAATTGGACTAAGAGTTCTATTTCTGAATGTCCCAGTAATTTCAGTACATAATATCACTTTGGTATGTAATGCTACTTTAATTTCAGAATCAATTCCAGAGTTCACAGTGATTCAATTAAACTTTTCTGAGTTTTACCTCTATGTCCATATTGAATAAATGAGATTTTTTAGAAATGTGAATTCTAAATATTTGCTCAAATTTCATGCTAAAATTTAAAGGATTGGAAAAGGCTTCTTATTTCCTAGTTTACTGATAATCCCACTATAAAGTGTATTGGTTCTAAATGATCACTTTTTCTGCCCTATCCTATTATTTTTAACACTTTCGCTAAACTTGACTAATCTCATGATTTATTGATATTATATTTTCCACATTGAAGAGATCATTACTGCCCTAAGATATATCAATACTAGGTAATTAACTTGAATAAGGAATCTTTTGCTCTCTCAAACTTGAAGAGTGAATATGTAAGGCAAACCAATGCAACAGTACTACTCACAAGACAATATGTTGTAAAGTAGCTGTACAACTTCCTGGGGGGAATTGAGGAGGGGGAAGGTGGGAAAAATGAGGGAGGAGGTAACAACTTTGACAAGAAATGTACTCATTGCATATGTAACTGTAACCCCTCTCTATATCACCTTGGCAACAAAATTTAAAAATTTTTAAAGAATTAAATGAGAAAAAAGAGTGAATATGGATAAAAACAAAAAAAAATTCTTTGAGCTTTCTGTGTCCTACAGTATAAACACATGCCAAAATTGTGGCTACATTATTTAACAACATGTGAAGTTTAATATATGATATATGTAAAAATAGAATAAAATTTCTAAGTAAGGCATTAAAATTAGTTCATTGAGCTGAGAGTTCAGTATATGGAGTTTAATGCAAGAAGTACCTTTAAATCTGTTATCTATTTGGAGTGATCTATAGGCAACACTGGGAAAAATATCCCTCTAAGTGTTCCCCATTCCTTTACTGCCCTCACCTAGAAATATGACAATTTCCCAGTAGAGTACACAGGAAGCTACAATTTCCTCTTGATATATGTATTTTTCTTTCCTTAAAACTTACTAACAGGGCTGGGGATATAGCCTAGTGGCAAGAGTGCCTGCCTCGGATACACGAGGCCCTAGGTTCGATTCCCCAGCACCACATATACAGAAAACAGCCAGAAGCGGCACTGTGGCTCAAGTGGCAGAGTGCTAGCCTTGAGCGTAAAGAAGCCAGGGACAGTGCTCAGGCCCTGAGTCCAAGGCCCAGGACTGGCCAAAAAAAAAACAACAAAAAAAAACTTACTAACAGCTAGCACTAGTGGCTCACATCTGTAATCCTAGCTACTCAGCAGGTTGAGATCTGAGGATCATGGTTTCAAGCCAGCCCAGGGAAGAAAAGTCCATGAGACTCTTATATTTAATTAACTATTTTAAAAAAGTGGAAATGAAACTGTGGCTCAAGTGGTGTTAGGGCTGACCTGAAAACTGGAGTAACTAAATTTAAGTTTTAGTGTTAAAATTATAACAGCTTCTAAACTCTGGTGATGACTCCATGATAGAGGGCTGCACCCCCACCCGTGGGACTAGTTTCTTGTAGTTTGACATTTAAAAATGTAGGGAGCACTTGTTCACCTCTATACCTGGGTAGCAACCATGGTAACGGACAGTAAAAAGTGATCATAGTCATAGAATTATAGAAATAACCATAATAGTAGTAGAAATGCCATGGTAACTATTGGGTTGGTTTACTTATGATTGAGTACTGGATTGTTTTAGCCCACTCAAGCTTCCTTAGTGGTAATGGGAAAACATGGTTGCAATTGTTCAAATAAAGTTGGTACTAGGTCAGCCTGACCGTAATATTCTGCTTCTGTAAACGGTTTGCTTAACCCATTTGTGACTTGCTCTACCCTCTGCACTAACCCCCTGCATCAGTGCTACGTGACCACCTGTTGTCAATTCCTGATATCGAGGCCAGTTCCCGATATCAGAGCCAAAATAGGTAACTGAAAGGGTAGATAGCCAATGGAAATAGGACAAGATTTGCTTGCTAAATGCCATCCAATCAACTATCTGCCAAGTTGGAAATACCCTGCCCCTGTTGTAATCACAATAAAAACCCTGCCTATCTGAGGGTCGGGGTTCTTAATCCAGATCTGCTGTGTCGGTGACGGTTGGGAGTCCAGGCTCGAGCCTGCAATAAAGACTCTCGTGTGTTTGCATCGGTATTGGCTCCTTGGTGGTCTTTGGGGACCGGAAATCTGACATAACAGTGGTAGACCACTAAACTCGAGCAAATAAATAAAGCTCAGACAATGCCCAGGCCCTGAGTGCAAGCCCCACAACTGGCAAAAAATACAACAAACAAACAAAAAAAATCATACTAACAAACTGCATTAAATGATTATTATTCTTTTCATTATATTGAACCTATTTAAAGATTCAACATTTTCTATAGATTAGAGAGTATAGAAATCTAAATGTCACTAGACTTACTTGCAATATCCATGCCCAAGAATTAAAAGAATAAGTTACCAGTTTTTGCAACTGAAAATAATATTTCATCAGTTTGATAATAAAAATTTGAAAAAAAATTAAAAAAAGAAAATAATATTTTGGCAAGTTTGAAGTGAGTCATAATTTCACAGCCCTTTCTCAGATGCCTGCTTCCATTTGTTTATACATATTGCACTTGCTTTCATTCTTTTATCTACCACTATCTCTGTATAGTCGATAACAAAACCAGTGAACAGATTTAAGATATCTTTCAAGTACACTTTACTACAACCAAATTAGCATCGCTTTTTCTGAAGTTTCCATGCCTTAGACACATAAGCATGCTAGTCACTTCCTCCCATCACTTTCATTGAATGCTCTAACTTACTTCGTGCACTAAACCCCACAACAGAAAAAAAAATATATGTCCATTTCCACAAGTCAGACCAGAGTCTCTGAAATTGACATAAGAAATTATAAGTTCCTATCTTCAGTTCAACAATTTATTTTCACATATAAGGTGAGTTTACATGTATTTACAGATTCCTTGCCTTTGGTCATTTCAATGTTTAAGCCAAACATATGTGGAAACACTATATACATGTATAAACATTCACACACATTCATATCATTTTCAAACCATCTTGTAATAATAAACCCACTATAATACCTGAGAAGTAAAATCATTGAAAATTTACAAATTTTATCAATCATCTAAGAAGTATCAGCTCACAGAACAGTCTAGAAATTGAACTGTATGATCATTAAGGTAACTTTCAGCACACTAAGACTCTTATTCTACATAACACTTCTAGATAAAAGCCACATACAAGGAGGTGCGATTGTCACCTGTATAAAATAACCCTCTACCAGGCACTAGGGGCTCATACCTGTAATTTGATTTCAGGAGGCTGAAATGGGAAGATTGTGGTTTGAAGCTAGTGGGGCAGGAAAATCTGTGAGATTCTTACCTCCAACTAACCAGCAAAAAAAAGGAGGAGGAGGAGGAGGAGGATGGAGAGGGGGAAGAGGAGGGGGAGGGGGAGGGGGAGGCCTAGAAGTAGAGCTATGGCTCAAGTGTTAGCCTTGTGCTAGCCTTGAGCAGAAAAGACTCAGGGACAGCACCCAGGCCCTGAGTTAAAGACCCACAATAGACACACAAACTCAAAAACAAAAATTGAAATACCCTTTTCACCTTTTCCACTATATCCTGTTATCATGCTTTGTGTTTTCATGATATTAAATCATATTAATCATATTAGCTCAATTCATCCAGTGTTATGCAACTATTTGGAAAGTCTCTAATCTATGACTAGACTTATGCTCTGTCATTTTTATTACTGTATTTTACACTCAGAAAGATACCTTTCACATTGTAAGTACTCAAGAAACATGTGTTGAATTAAATATGTATGATAACCTCTGATAATTCAGCAATATGGTTAAAATAAAGGATTTACCTGTTTTGAATTGATTATTTACAGATCAGATTGAAAGGGCTATGATTAAAATAGTGATTAATGATTAAAAAACTAATTTGAGTTAGTAGGAGTAGAAGAGGCCTGTTCTAGATGGAAAGAAAGTTAAAAACAACTAAAAGGTATAATTTGTAAATAAGAACAAGTTCTTTATATGCTGATGCAAACTAGCCATAAGACAGTTTTAGATGAGAGAAATTTGAATAGGTGTCATATACTAGATGAAAATTATATTCTTTCCTTTTAGATATGATGATACTTGTTTTGATTTAAATGTCTTTTCCTATCTTTCTGAGAAGAAACAAATGCTTTGGAAATAACGGCCACTTTTAAAATCATTTAAAAATAATTTAGTTTTTAACTTTCAATGGTTATCAAGTAAATGAAATAAATAAGGCAAAACACAGATGGTTTCTAAAATTGAGTGATGAATTCATTCACATTGCATGTTTTATCTGCAAATTCTCCTTGTAAGGAAGTTAAAAAAGTATAACTGGTAGTCCAGAAGTAAATGTACATTAGCAGAACAAATTGAATATAAGAAGTTCAGTTATTGCTTGGTCTCTTGTCCTTTCCATTCTGTGATTCAATTGCTGCTTTTGGAAACAAATCAGGGAATAATATTTGTATTCAAATGCTCCTGTGGCTAAGTCTACCCAAAAGAATGTAGAGAATTGAGGAGTCTGTAGGTAATTGAAACCAGCATTGGTAATGTAAGGCCACAAAACCTTTTTCCTCATTACATGACAAACTTTTATTTGCCCTTATCATCTAAAATTACAGATAATTGACTTGATGAGTGTACCACCATGAACAATGAATGCTTTTGGTACTAATGTACCAAGCTCTCTCTCGCTACTAAAATTGTTGGAAATTTCTTTCCTTTGCAATTTTAAATTCAGTTAAAAACTTAAAAGCGTTGTGAAATTCATTCTTATTAGCATCTTATTTTAAAAGAAAAAAAAGAAGACATCTTCTGTGACCATGAATTCCTTGTAATTATGAGGTACCATGTATATAGTTTTTTTAAATCAAAACTATGTGATCTCTTCTCTATAGTGATTCTGTGACACATTATAGCTTTGTAATCATATTCTTTTCATATTGTCCTGACAAAGTAAACAAACTATAATATGATTGGTGAGTCAAATATTTCAAACAAGATTTTGTTTTTGAGAAGTAAATAACAGCTAATCAGGGTAGTGCTCTAGGAATAAGATGAATGGCTCAGTCGGGTGACTGTAGTGCCTACTCTGGAGGCTGAGATCTGAGGATTGTGGTTCATAACCAGCCAGGGCAGGAAAGTCTGTAAGATTCTTATCTCCAATTAATCACCAGAAAACTGGAAGTGGTGCTGTGGCTCAAGTGGTAGAGCACTAGCCTTGAGTTGAAGAGCTCAGGGACAGTGTCCAGGTCTTGAGTTCAAGCCCCATGATTCATACACACACACACACACACACACACACACACACACACACACACACACACACAAAGCCAAAACCCCATGAATGGCCAGACTTGCTGACACAGTTTGTAGTCAAAGACAAATACTACTATACACAAATAAAGCTCATTGTTTCATGTGGCATGTAATTTGAGGCTTGGAATATGTGTGATACTGGGTAATTAAGGATGATGTGATGGAGCAAGAGGACAGCAGGAGAAATAAATACATTATTATATTTCTTCTCACCCCATTCCTAAGATCCCACCATTGCTTGTATATGTGGATGAGGGAAATATTGTATAACAATATACTGTAGGATATCACAATGTTTTCTTTTTTCTTTTTTTTTTTTTTTGCCATTCCTAGGGCTTGGACTCAGGGCCTGAGCACTGTCCCTCGCTTCTTTTTTGCTCAAGGCTAGCATTCTGCCACTTGAGCCACAGCGCCACTTCTGGCCATTTTCTGTATATGTGGTACCGGGGAATTGAACCCAGGGCCTCATGTATATGAGGCAAGCACTCTTGCCACTAGGCCATATCCCCAGCCACACAATGTTTTCTTGATTAGCATTTCACTGACTGACTTTATTGAACATCTTTGGCGGGGGGGGGGGTCATAGGGCTTGAACTCAGGGTCTGGGCATTGTCCTTGACATTTTTCACTCAAGGCTAGTGCTCTACCACTTTGATCCATCATTCCACTTCCAGTTTTCTGGTGATTGATTGGATTTAAAAGCCTCAAGGGCTTTCCTGCCAGGACTGACTTCAAACTTCAATCCTCAGATCTTTTTTTTTTTTTTAATTTTTATTGTCAAACTGATGTACAGAGAAGTTACAGTTTCATACAGTAGGCATTGGATACATTTCTTATACTGTTTGTTACCTCCTCCTTCATTCCCCCCTTCCCCCCCTTTACCTTCCCCCCCCCCATGAGTTGTTCAGTTTATTTACACCAAACAGTTTTGCAAGTATTATCTCTGTATCTTATCTGAGTACATTGGAAACCATGTATACTGGTATTAGAACTAGGAAACTGAAAGGGAATACCAAAATCGAGAGACACAGGGTTAAAAAAAAAAAAGACAAACGACCACAAAAGCAATTCTTACAAAACCAATACTTCCAGATCTTTATTGTCACATAAAACTGGACATTACTTCTTTTCAACTTCTCAAGCATTTTTTTCTTCAGGAATTATACTTATTAACAAAAGCACATAAGCATAAACTTAAACACTGTATTTCTGTATGTAGAAATTATGATAAAACTTAATTTCTCTATAAGAAGTATAAATAGTTATGAAAATTTAAAGTGAAGTTTAATAAAATTTAAATGTACCTAATCTTTTTGTATTATGGATTAAAAGTAACTTTTTTAATTGAAGTAAGTTTAAACAATTTTAAATTGTCTTAAGTTTGTGTCCATGTTGTATGAGAATGTGGTAAATTGACTTCATTTTATTTATTTATTTATTTATTTTTCTTTTTTTTATTCAAAATTTTTATTATCAAACTGATGTACAGAGAGGTTACAGTTTAATATGTTAGGCATTGGATACATTTCTTGTACTGTTTGTTACCTTGTCCCTCATACTCCCCTCCCCCTCCCCCTTTCCCTTTCTCCCCATGAGGTGTTCAGTTCACTTTCACCAAACAGTTTTGCAAGTATTGCTTTTGTAGTTGCTTGTCTTTTTTTACCCTGTGTATCTCAATTTTGGTATTCCCTTTGAATTTCCTACCTCCAACACCAGTAAACACGGTTTCCAATATACTCAGATAAGATTACAGAGATAGTGTAGATACAACCACAGGAAGGTGATACAAGAACATCATCAATAATAGAAGCTACAGATACACATAGGACGTTGAAAGTAGTTACAAAAGTGATATAACAATTGTTTCCATAACATGGAGTTCATTTCACTTAGCATCATCTTATGTGTTCATAAGGGTATAGCTATTGGGCCTTGTGATGCTCTGCTATGACTTGCCTAAAACTGTACTAATTATTCCCAATAAGGGAGGCCATAGAGTCCATGTTTCTTTGTGTCTGGCTCACTTCACATAGTATAATTTTTTCCAAGTCCTTCCATTTCCTTGCAAATGGAAGAATGTCATTCTTTCTGATGGAGGCATAAAATTCCATTGTGTATATGTACCACATTTTCCTGATCCATTCGTCTACTGAGGGGCATCTGGGTTGGTTCCAGATTCTCGCTATGACAAATTGTGCTGCGATGAACATTGTTGTGCTGGTGGCATTACTGTGATTTTGTTTGTGGTCTTTGGGATAGATACCCAAAAGTGGGGCTGCTGGGTCATAGGGGAGTTCTATATTGAGCCTTCTGAGGAATCTCCATACTGCTTGCCAGAGTGGCTGAACCAGTTTACATTCCCACCAACAATGAAGTAGGGTTCCCTTTTGGCGACATCCCCTCCAACAATTGTTATTATTAGTTTTCTTGATATATGACATTCTTGCTGGGGTGAGATGGAATCTCAATGTTGTTTTGATTTGCATTTACTTTATGGCCAGTGATGTAGAGCATTTTTTCATATGTCTATTGGCCATTCTCGTTTCCTCATCAGAGAAGTTTCTTCGTAAGTCTTTAGCCCACTTGATGAGGGGGCTATTGGTTCTTTGCGGTTTTGTTTTGGAAGAAGGTAATTTTTTTAGTTCTGCATATATTTTAGAGATGAGGCCTTTGTCTGTTGAATGTCCGGTAAAGATCTTCTCCCAGTCTGTGGGCTTTCTGTTTATCTTGCGAGCTATGTCCTTTGCCGTGCAGAAGCTCTGCAGTTTGATGCAGTCCCATTTGTCCAACCGTTCTTTGATTTGTAGCCCTTCTGGGTCTTTGTTAAGGAAGTTCCGTCCTGCGCCAAGGAGCCCAAGTGTTTCTCCTACTCCTTCCTTTAGTGTTTTCAGGGTGCCTGTTTTGATTTCAAGGTCTTTAATCCATTTGGAATTGATTTTGGTGCAGGGTGATATATAAGGATCTAGTTTTAGTTTGTTGCATGTGTTGAGCCAGTTTTTCCAGCACCACTTGTTAAAGAGGTTATCTTTCTTCCATACTATTGTTTTAGCTCCTTTATCAAAGATTAAGTAGGCGTAGTTGTGTGGGTTCAATTCTGGGTCTTCAATTCTGTTCCATTGGTCTTCAGGCCTGTTCCGGTGCCAATACCAAGCTGTTTTTATTACTATAGCTTTATAATACAGCTTGAAGTTGGGTATTGTAATTCCTACAGCACTGTTCTTTCTGCTTAGGAGTATTTTTGCTATTCTAGGTCTTTTATTGTTCCATATGAATTTCTGGATTGCTTCCTCTATTTCATTAAAGAATGGTGTTGGGATATTAATGGGTATTGCATTGAATTTGTAGATAGCCTTTGGCAATATTGCCATTTTGATTATATTAATCCTCCCAATCCAGGAGCATGGGAGGTTTTTCCATTTTCTTAGCTCTGACTTAATTTCATTTTTCAAGCTTTTAAAGTTCTCATCAAAGAGTTCTTTCACTTCTTTGGTTAAGGTTATTCCTAGGTGTTTTATGTTTTTGGGGGCTATTGCAAAAGGAGTTGCTTTCCTGATTTCAGCCTCGGTCTGCAGGTTGTTAGCATAGAGAAAGGCCATTGATTTTTGAAGATTTATTTTATATCCTGCAACTTTGCCAAAGTTTTGGATCAGCTCTAGTAGCTTGGGGGTAGAGTCTATGGGATTCTTTAGGTATAGGATCATGTCATCTGCGAAGAGAGACAGTTTAACTTCATCTTTTCCTATTTGGATCCCCTTTATATTTTCTTCTTGCCTAATTGCTCTGGCTAGGAATTCTAGTACTATGTTGAAGAGCAGGGGAGAGAGTGGACATCCCTGCCTTGTTCCTGATTTTAAAGGGAATGGCTTTAGTTTTCCACCATTTAGAGTTATGTTTGCTGTTGGTTTGTCATAAACTGCCTTGATTATATTCAGGAATGTTCCCTGGAATCCCAGGTTTTCCAGGGCTTTTAGCATAAATGGTTGCTGGATTTTATCGAACACTTTTTCCGCATCCAGTGATAAAACCATGTGGTTCTTTACCTTGCTCTGGTTGATGTGGTGGATTACATTAATTGACTTGCGTATATTAAACCAACTTTGCATCCCTGGGATGAATCCAGTTTGATCGTGGTGTATGATTTTTTTGATGACCTGTTGAAGTCGATTGTCCAGAATTTTGTTGAGAATTTTTGCATTTATGTTCATCAGGGAGATTGGTCTGTAGTCCTCTTTCCGTGATATGTCTCTGCCTGGTTTTTGGATGAGAGTAATACTGGCTTCATAAAATGAGTCTGGTAGTGAACGTTCTCTTTTAATTTCATTGAAGAGTTTGAGAAATATTGGAGTGAGTTCTGTTTTGAAGGCCTTGTAGAATTCTGCAGTGAATCCGTCTGGACCTGGGCTTTTCTTGGATGGGAGATCATTTATTGCTGTTTCTATTTCAATACTGGATATGGGTCCGTTTAGAAGGTTTAAATCTTCATGGTTGTATTTGGGGGTATCAATTTTTTCTAGGAAATCATCCATTTCTTCCAAGTTCTCGATTTTGTAGGCATAAAGTTTTGCAAAATAGTCCCTTATTATTTTCTGAATTTCGGTTATTTCTGTGGTGATGCTACCTGTTTCATCTCTTATCTTCTTTATTTGAGTGTGCTGCCTTCATTTTTTGGTCAGGTTTGCCAGGGGTCTGTCTATCTTGTTGATTTTTTCAAAGAACCAACTCTTTGTTTTGTTGATTCTTTCGATGGTTTTTTCGTCTCTAATTGATTTAATTCTGATTTGATTTTAATTATTTGCTTCCATCTATTGACTTGGGGTTTGGCTTGCTGTTCTCTCTCCAGAAAATTAAGGTGCTCCTTAAATTACTGAGTTGCTGTTTCTCCAGTTTGTTGATGTATGTACTCAGAGATATAAATTTTCCTCTGAGTATTGCCTTTGCTGTGTCTCAAAGGAGCTGGTACTTTGTTTCCTCAACTTGGTTGAAGTCTATAAACATTTGAATTTCCGTTTTAATTTCTTCAATGACCCACTGATGGTTCAGCAGTGTGTTCTTTAGGCTCCATGAATTGTGGGATTTTCTGTGGTGGCTGAATGAGTTGAGCTCTAATTTTATTCCATTGTGGTCTGAGAGAATGCAGGGAATGATTTTGATACTTCTGAATTTGTACAGATTTTCTTTGTGCCCTAAGATGTGATCTATTTTGGAGAATGTTCCATGTGCTGCCGAAAAGAATGTGTATTCTCTCCTTGCTGGTTGGAATATTCTGTAGATGTCGATTAAGTCTAGTTGGTCTATGCAATTGTCTAGTTCTGTGGTTTTTTGTTCAGTTTTTGGCATGTTGATCTGTCCAGAGGTGATAGTGGAGTGTTAAAGTCCCCAAGTATCAAGGTGTTTGGGTCTATGAGTTTTTTTAGAGCCAGTATTGTTTGTTTGATGAAGTTGGGTGCTCCTGCATTTGGTGTGTATATATTTATGATGGTTATTTCTTCCTGTTGGAGAGATCCTTTTACTAGTATGTAGTAACCTTCTTTGTTTCTTTTTACCTTTTTTAATTTGAAGTCAATTTTGTCTGATACTAGGATTGCAACTCCAGCCTGCTTATGGGGGCCATTTGCTTGATAGATTTGTTTCCAGCCTTTCACTTTTAGAAGATGTTTACTTTTGCTGGATAGATGTGTCTCTTGGAGGCAGCAGAAAGATGGATCTTGATTTTTGATCCAACTTATGAGCCTATGTCGTTTGATTGGAGAATTAAGTCCATTAATGTTGACAGGATTGAGAGATGATCGTTTGTTCCTTTCATTATCACTATCTTGTTTAAAGCTGTGTCTTCCCATTTCTTGATCTAGTGTTTACTAATTAGGGTTCATTTCTCTGTCTGTGTTGGGATCTTGATTATTTTCTCTGTATCTTTAAGGATTTTGTGTAAAGCTGGTTTGGAGGAGATATATTGTTTCAGTTTTTCCTTATTGTGGAAGACTTTTATTTGACCTTCGGCTATGAAGGAGAGTTTGGCTGGGTACAGAATTCTTGGTTGGTAGTTATTTTTATTTAGAGTTTGGTATACTTCATTCCAGGCTCTCCTTGCTTTCATGGTCTCTGCTGAGAAGTCTGGGGTGATTCTGATTGCTTTTCCTTTATATGTGATTGCTTTCTTTGCCCTAACAGTTTTGAGCATTTTTTCCTTGCACTCTGCTGAAGCTGTTTTGATCACAATGTGTCGGTAGGATGTCCTATTCTGGTCTGGTCGATTTGGGGTTCTAAATGCTTCTTGTATATGTATAGGCCTTTCCTTCTGGATGTTTGGGAAGTTCTCAGCTAATATTCTGTTAAATAGGTTGCCTATCCCATTAACCTCTTTCTCCAAGTTTTCCTCAATACCTATTATCCTTAAATTGGGCTTCCTGATCGTGTCTTGAATCTCCTGTAGTGATCTGTTTTGTTGCTTGGACTGGATTTGTATTGATTTTTGATCTTTCTCCATAGAATCTAAGGAATCTTCAGCTCCTGAGATTCGATCCTCTGCTTCAGTTAGTCGGGACTGTAGGCTAGCTACTTGATTTCGAATCTCTTTTCCTTCTGAGTGGTCTTTCCTGATGATTTCCATGTCATTTCTTAGGTCCTGTATGGACTTCTTTACTTCATTTACTTCATTACTTTGGTTTTGGGTGTTGTCTCTCAAATCTTTAAGCTGGGTCGCTATCTTTTTATTTGATTCTTGAAGCTCATTTATCTTTCTATTTGTGGATGCCATGAAATTCTCCAATATTTTTTGCTTTGCCTCCTCACACTCTAGAATAATTGACTGAAGAGATTCAAACTTTTCATTTATCATGTTTATCAGTAGGCTTTGTAGAGCATTTTGGGGGTTTTCTTTCATGTTTTTGATTGACTGCTCTGCATCCTGCTTGTTTTGAGTGGGGGATAAGACTTCATTGTTTGCCATCTTTCTTGTGTTTCTTCTGTCCATTTGAATTGGGAATGCCAGTCTACCAGCACCTGTGAGCACTGTTTTAGACCCAAAGCATCCCTTACTGTTGTGTAAATCTTACAAGTTCACAATTATATACAGATAACTTGTATACCTGTCTATAAAGTTAGATTTGGTGTTCCAAAGAATACAATTTCAATATAACAACCGATCCTGGGCCCTGTATTCAGTAGTTACTTATTTACTGTTACAACCCTATACGCAATTCTTGTTTTTATATTAAGTTCATTTAGGACTGGCTTTCTCTATGAAGCCCTTTGATTCACTCGTATTAAGCTGGGATACCCTCTATCCAATAACCAGGAGTCAATGGAACCTGGAGGTCCAGGCAGTAAGTCAGGAGGGTAAGTTGGAAGTAGTATAGAGAATAGAGTAAAATGTATTGGGGGGGGTGGTGGTGATTTTGGTTTAGTTTCAGTGACGTGGAAATGTGGAGAAGAGTAGAATCAGTAGAAAGAACAAGGTTAAAATGACAGATACTGGAGAGTTAGCAGAAAAGAGCGGAGGTATTATTCATAGGAAAGTAATTTTTAAAGGAAGAGGATGCAACGAGAGAAATAAAGTAAAAATACTGGAAGACAGATGCACAAAACAGAGAAAAATTATTTTAAAAGGTAGAAAAAGTAAATAAAAAGGAAAATAACAGAAAAGGAACAACCCAAACAAATAAACACAAAAATAAACTTGATAAAACAAACCAGTAAAAATGGAAAACAAAAAAACAAATAAAAAACAAACAAACAAACAAAAAAACCAATGATGTTTCAGATGTGAAAAAATTAAAAAGAAAATTTTAAAAAAAAGTTAAAAAAAATGTTTGAAAAGAAAAAGAAGAAGAAGAAAAAAAAAGGAATCCTCCTTGTTTGGGTGGTTTCTCCCCAGTCTCTGGTTTCCCTGCAATGGACTATAGTCTATTTTCCTCATTGGCTGGTTTGACTTGATTTCAGTTGACAAGGGGTGGATCTGTTCTGACCCTTCTCCCCTGTTGGTGCAATTGTGGGTCTCTGAGGTTTGCACAGCTTGCAGGCAGGCCTTGGGCGTCCTCTGTCCATGGGGACGTGAGCAGTCTCAGGAACTGTGGCTCCTCTGTCTGCTGTGGGGCCGCTGCCTTTGATGCCTGGACTTGACTAGGCTGCGAACTCAGCAGGGCGGGACTCCTCTGGCCTCTTTTGCTCTGCTGAGAGTTGCTTGCCTGAGGGAGGCGGCCTCCTTGGCATAGGTGGGTATGGAACGCAGCTCCGTTTTTGGCTGGGAATTAGCTTCCTCTGTGATGGGACCGTTTAGCTATCTCAGGAACTGTTTGTTCCTCCCTCTGGTGTTTCCGTGCCCCCGGTAACTGCTTGCAGCTTTTGCTTTAAGTTTAGAAATTCCGGCGGGCAGGGCGGGGCACCTCTGGCTAAGCCGTGGCCCCGGACTCGCCTCCCGCCAGGGCATGGGGCCTTCTTCTGGGCGGAGCTGGTTCTCACTGATTCCGTCCCTCCTGCCCTTTTCAAAGATGGCTTTTTTGACCTCGCGTTCCCCAGGCCCGTTTCAGTTCCAGTCTGGTCTGACCCTATGCCAGTGGCAAAGATGGCGCTTTGCTCTGTCGGTGGGGACAGGGATGCCTTCCAGAAGCTGGTCTGTGGGCTCAAGTGAGAATAACTTTTGTGGGGTACTCACGCTGTCTCTGCGATGTCAGGTCGTCCGTGCTCAGCTGCCATCTGGAGTATTTCTCGCTTTAGCTGTGCAGAGTGCGGGGGTGCTGTGCCGGGTGCTGCACCGGTGCCGGCACTGGCGCAGTGGCGGGACGCCGCCCGGAGCTCAAATCTGTGTTTTCAGACCAGCAAAGTCAATTTTTCCTTCCTGTTCAGAATCCCTGTACTGTTAGAACTTACTTTGGCTGTCTTTCTAGGAGTAACGATTTCTTTTTTTTTTTTTTTTTTTTTGGCCAGTCCTGGGCCTTGGACTCAGGGCCTGAGCACTGTCCCTGGCTTCTTCCCGCTCAAGGCTAGCACTCTGCCACTTGAGCCACAGCGCCGCTTCTGGCCGTTTTCTGTATATGTGGTGCTGGGGAATCGAACCTAGGGCCTCGTGTATCCGAGGCAGGCACTCTTGCCACTAGGCTATATCCCCAGCCCAGGAGTAACGATTTCTATGGGGTGAGAAAACTACGATATCGGAGGGAGCTCCGCAAGCGCTCTGCTTCTCCTCCGCCATCTTCCTCAGGACTCCCAATCCTCAGATCTTTATCTCCTTAGTAGCTAAGATTACAAGTGTGAGGCACTGGCGCCTGGTATCAAAACATTTAAAAACATTTTATATCTTTTTTTTTTCATTTGTCACCTCTATTTAGTGCCATATCTAAGAAAACATTGAATAACTCAAGTTTAAAATTTACTCTTTCTGGCTCACACCTGCAGTCCTAGCTACTCAGGAAGTTGAGATCTGAGGATCATTGTTCAAAGTCACCCTGGCCAGGAAAGTCTAAGATTTTTATCTCCAATTAACCACCAAAAAAACAAAAGCTGAAAATAATCCTGTGATTTAAGTGGTAGAGTACTAGCCTTAAACAAAAAGGCTCAGGGACAGTGCCAAGATCTTGAGTCATTCTAATTGATGTTATTTTTTGAGCATGCTGATTTTGAACAAGTTGACTATTTTTGCATATGGATATGTATAGTTGTCCACTACTATTTGTTGAAAATGCTAATTTTCCCCATCAAGTGTCCCTAGAATGTATGTTGGAATCAATTAATCATAAACATAAGTGCTTATTTCTGGATTCTCTTCCATTTTTCCATTGATTTAAAAGTTTGTCCTTATGCCGGCAGTACTCAGTCTTTACCTTTGAAAATGGGAACTATAAACCATCAAACTTTGTTCTTTCCCAAAATAATTGGGAGATCTATTCTGGGTCTTTTTTTTATATTAATTTTAAGATTTATGTGTCAATTTCTGTAAAATATCTGGTTGGTTGGAATTTTGATACAAAGCTCAATTTGTATATGTATATGTGTGTGTGTGTGTGTGTGTGTGTGTGTGCATGTGTGTGTGTATATAAATTTGAGTCTATAGATATATACAGTAATTTGGATCTGTAGCTCTATCTCTTGTTATTTTAACAATATTATGCTCTCTGACCCATAAATATATCATCCTATTTATATATATTATTTCATCCAAGTCTCCCATCCAAGTACTAACCAGGCCCGACCTTGCTTAGCTTCCGAGACCAGATGAGATTGGGCGCGTTCAGGGTGGTATGGCCGAAGATTATATATATTATTTCAACGATAGTATAATATATTACTAATAATGAGACATTTAGTCTGACTGTTCGCTTGTACCTGTAGCTTAGATATTTTTTCATACTCACTACCCCAATTTGATGTTGAAAGCAACTTGACTTGTATGCAGGACTAAAAAGGAAAGCAACTTGTCAAAAGCTACATAGGATTTTAAATCATAGAGATACAAAATATCAATTCCTGACTGACTTCTCTATGTCTTCCCTAAGCATGACATCAGTTCCAGCAACTCTATCATATTTCTCTCCATTTACATTTTCCCTTATCACCTCAAACTCCACCCCACCAATGGGAATAGCATGTTATGATATTTTGAAAGCTCTTCTTTTAAACCATAGGAATGTTTAAAAGTGAAGTTAAATTCTTCTTTACAGTCTTATATCTCATTTACATGGAATGATAAGATGATGAAACAGAGGCTGATTTCAAAGAGATATACACTTAGTGACTAATGTCAAAGTTTTCATTTCTTCCAATACTTCAATATGACAGAGGTCCCAAACGTCAGTCACATAATGCAATCAATCAGTCTGCATTCACAATTGAAATCTCCAGGGTCTGATGCAGCTGTATTAATATGTGATTTTACTGAAATATATTTCATTACTATTTATGTTGAATATTACTATAGTTATTATTTCAATAATGGTAATTTAAAAATATTTTAACACATTATTCATACTTGTCTAACTTCCAGTTACCTTGTGAAGATATTATATGTCCTAAAATGTTTGGTTTGGTTTAGTTGGATTATTCTCAGCGATTCTTAAGAAAGATCTACAAGACTACGTCTATGTTAGTGTCTTTTTGCTAAGTGATTGCTCTTTGCTATTGGATATTTTCTGGAAAATTACCAACTCTTTGAGGGATTTCTGAACAATATGTCACCACAGGGAATCCAAGTAGATGCTAAAGAATTTACTGTTAATTCAAATACTAACAATAGCCAAGTGGAACAAAGTTCTTTGGGAAAAACAGCATGGTAGAAGGGGAAAGGTCACTGAGAACGGTGAAGAAGAAAGTATCTGAGTACAGCCAAATCAGACAAGACAAAATTTTACAGTTTGTCTGATTTGTCATGGCTCATCAACATAGCCACAACGCACAGCAGGGACCAGGAAATCCAGATCCCCACCTCATGTGCTCTACAGAAAATATTAACTGACTCACCTAGTCACTGCAGCAGCAGACAGAAGAGTTTTTTTTAAGTTACCATCATATTCTTTATTTTTATGCCAGTAATGGGGCTTAAGACCCGGGTGCTGTCCCTTAGCTTTCTTTGCTCAAGGCTGGATCTCTACCATTTGAGTCACACCTCCACTTTTGGAATTTTGAAGGGTGGCTAATTGGAGATAAGAGTCTCATGGACTTTTCTGCCCAGGCTGGCTTCAAACTGCAATTCTCAGATCTCAACCTCTTGAGTAGCTAGGATTCCATGTGTGAGCTACCTGGACTTAACACTCAAAATGTTGAGGGTACCACTATGGATTACCAAGATGAACCAGAACAAGTGTGCTTAGGAAGTGATGCAGTGGTAGGCAATGAATAAAAGAGAAACCTCACTTCAAACTGGATTGAAAAATAACTTACCATTTTCCATTTTGATTTAATAGACATTGATTTGCTGATTTCACAGCAACTTAAATAATCATTTCTCAAGTATTCTTTTTTGTAAGGCACCGAGAGTCAAAAGAACAGAAAACAAAAATTCTAAACTTAAGAAATTCACATTCCTTTTTAATGGAAAAGATCAATGTGTTCATAAGGAACTCTATGAACAAAGGGGAGTGATAATAAAGTATGTGATTTACTTTGTGAAGAGGTTGGGTTAGAACTTATATTTAAAATCTTTTTTAACTCTAATTTTCCAAATCAAACAAGTAAACTAGGAAAACAGTAATTATGGAAATACAGAGGAAGAATAGGGAAATTTTAATTCCACCTAGCAATAGCCAGGAAAGGAATGGCAAAATGTCCTTTGATTGAGATATCTAGAGGTCTAAGTGTTTAGAAAGTAGAGCAGAAAAAAAATGGGGCTTTTCTAAGGTACAGGAACAACACAAGCAAAAACTCTAAGTCAGGAAAGAAACAAAAGTCATCATTAATCATAAATGACTATCTGATATTAATGGCGTATCATTTTCGGTTTAAAATTTTTTCTTAGATATAGCTAAATTAAATTTTTTCTTATGGTTGTCTTTAATATTTCCATATCACTATTGGTTTCACCACGTATTTACATGTTTTATTCTACTCACATTTCAAGACAGGATTGTCCTTAGGTCTCAAAAAAAGTTTAATGGTGCATTATTTAAATGTCGGCACCAATTGAACAAAGAATATGCAACTTATGGACTCACTACCTTACATATGTAACTGTAACCCCTCTGTACATCATCTCGATGAAAAAAAATAAATTAAATACATGAAAAAATTTCCAGTATTATAGACATGCTAATAAAAGACTTTAGCATTTGAATCAAATTAAGAATTTAATTTAACTGATACCTATGCATAACTCTTCCTGGGTGTCTGATATGAAGACCTAAGAAGATCTTATCATGATCATCAAAGACTGTTAGTGAAACAAATTCTATGTACACTGGCTACTTCATAGCACAAAATGTTATTCCCTTCGAATTTTAGTACATAGGGATCTTCCTTCCTTCCTTCCTTCCTTCCTTCCTTCCTTCCTTCCTTCCTTCCTTCCTTCCTTCCTTCCTTCCTTCCTTATTTCCTTCCTTATTTTCTTCTTTCCTCCCGTCCTCCCTCTCTCCCTCTCTACCTCCCTTTTCTTTTCTCCTTTGTTTTCATTTTATATTTTGCTACTTAAAACTATTCTCACTCATGTAAACATCCTCTTTAAAGTTCTGCTAATACTTCTGCTCATCTCCTTCCCTTCCATCCTCACCATCATCCTACTCAAATTACTCATCATTCTTTTATAAAATTATCTTTATCTTTATGAATTTCACTTTTGCCACACCTATAATCCTCACTATGAGATCTGAAGTTCACTAATCAAATCCAGCCTGGGCAAGAGAGTCCATAAAACTTATCGCCAATTAATCACTAGAAAACTGAAAGGTGATGCTGTGGCTCAAGTGGTAGTGTGCTTGCCTTGAGCAAAAGAGCTCAGAGATAGCACCTGGACCCTGAGTTCAAGCCTCATGAGTAAGCAAAAAAGAATAAATTATTTATTAAAAATTAAGTAAATTGTATCAATCATAGATTCAGATGTATGTGCATTTAAAGATTTCTCTTTTTAATACACTTATAGATGTGATGAGAAAAGCAGTTGCTACGAGGAAAATGAATTTGAAAGTGGTGTTTTAATTTTTTATGTAATTATTTCTACAAAATCTAAAATTTAACACATTAAACTATTTTAAAATATTGGGGTCAGTCAGTGGTATTTACCAGACACTATGTTGAAAATGGACTATACAACTTGTGAGTGGGGATGGGAAGGAAAAACCGGAAGAGAGCAAGGAAAGGAGTGACATTATAAAAAAAGAAATGTACTCATTATCTGACTTACATAACTGTAACCCCTCTGTATATCACTTTTATAGCAACAATGAAAAATAGTTATATAAAAAAGACTGTGGTCAGCACTTCAAGTTCATTCGACATGAGCACATTACTTTGTCTTCTCCTGTCAAGTTTAGATTCATAACATATATATACTTTGCCATAAAGAGAATTCGGAAGTAACGTGAAATATTGTCTATGTGTGAATAAGTGAATAACTTTTGAAGTCTGTATAATTCTTATTAATCATGACTTCATACTTTATGGTGCCAAGTTTATACATAAAGTTTCATATTTTCTAGCTCTAACATTATCAATCCAGGCTGTTTTATTTCTTCATTTATTACCACAAATCTCCCATAACTGGAAAATCTCCAAAATGTCATTGCTAGTTGATGGAAGTATTTCTTTGTTTACAGAACAGGTTTAAAAAATGAGCCAAAATGTCCCCTTGAGTTTTAAACACTGGTCAAATTTGTAATTTTTTTAGATTAACTTCATTTCATAGATCACTCTTAAGCATGAATAATTTTCACTTTGTAACAGAGATAAAATATTCAAAATTTCCTTAAAATGGATGTGGCTCATGTCTAAAAAATTAAACACCTAACTTCAAAATGATCTGGCTAAAAGACATTAGCAAGGTCATAGCCAAGGATGTCTCATTTCCCAAATCAAACTAAAACCAAGAGCTTATAATGAGGTAGAATATTTGAAATCTGTTTCATATAGATTCTATCAATTGTAGTAGAATATTGAGAATGGTGACAAGAAGAAAATGCTCATAAAGCTTTATTAATTAATTTGAAAAACCATGCTATGTGTATGGAACTATGTATGTGAAGTAGAATACAACAGTAACAGTTTTAGGATAACTGGTCCTTTTCCCTTATTTTCTTATTTAGCAAACTCACCAATCTGGTGAAGTAAAACTTTTCTTTTTCCTGTTTTCTAGATGAGGAAACTGAGATGCTAAGTTCAAGGTCATAATATTCTTAAATTATAATACGTTACATAATAAAAACAAGTGCATTCAAAAACAGCAGGTTTTGTTTTTTTTTTCAGTTTTGGGACCCAGGATTCTGAGTTCCGTTCCCTACTTTGCCACCAACTCCATTTTCAAGAATTTCTAAAACGAAAAATCCCAAATATACAAGAAATAGCGTAGTTGTAGATTATTGGCCAACTGAATTCAAAGAGAAGGAATTCAAAGAGAAAGGAATTATGAGGCTTATGACTTGAAAAGGCTTCTCAAGAAAATAAATAAAACTGGAAGGGAACTAGGAAACAGTACAGAGCCTGACAAGGAAAGTTGGAGGCCACAGGAGTTGAATTTTACAGCATAGTTGTTATATTTTCTTTCCAGAAGCAACTGAGAGTCATGAGGGCATTTTCTTTTTTTCTGGTTCTTTAAAGCAATTTGTGTTTCTAAAGAATGATGAGAGCCAAAGATGGACAAGAGCAAATGGAAAGAACACTTAAAAGGTTTTCAAATATACCAAGGGTGAACTGATAGGAGACTAAAGTGACTGTGGAAGTCAGGGAATGAAAAGGAACAGATGCAAGAGATCTTGTCTGAGAAGACTTGGCAGAATATGGTGACTGATTTGATATGGGGGGTGAGGAAGAGGGAAGGCATTGTTTGATTTCTTAACACCTCTTTCCACAACTCCATAAAAATGCTGAATTCTCTTGGCTCCTGCTTTCAGTTCAGATGATTATGAATTGATTTTTCTACTGTATTTTCTTCCTCCCAAATATTTCACAATGCTTTCTGAGATAATTAGAAACTCAGTAGTTGTGGCAAAAAGCAGTCAGCATACTAATTAAAAGATTATTAGTTCTAGCTTCCTATTAATGCCTATCAACTTGTAGCTAAACACCAGCACATGCAACAACAAGAGTTTAGTATCAAAAGAGAGAAAAGTAAATTATAATAAAGGAACATAAAGTCATAATGTCATCTCCTAGGAGGGTTTCATTTTTTAATAACATTATTTTATTTTGTTGTAAAAGTGATATACAGAGGGGTTAGAGTTACATAAATAAGGTAAGGAGTACATTTCTGGTCCCCTCCCTCATTTACTCCCACTTTCCCTCCCTCCCAACTTTCCTCCTCCCCCAAGTTATAAAGTCCAATTCCAACATAGTGTCTTGTGAATCTTGTGGTTTACTCTGTCCTTTGTCTCACCATTTTGTGATTCTCCTTCCCTTGTCCAAATCAGATAAACATATATACAAAGACACAAGGTACAAAAGTCAACTATGTTCATTGCAGTATTATTTACCATAGCCAAGGTAAGGAATCAACCCAGATGCCCCTCAGTAGATGAGTGGATCAAGAAAATGTGGTATATATACACAGTGGAATTCTATGCTTCCACCAGAAAGAATGATATTGCACCGTAAGGAAATGGAAAATCATATTCAGTAAAGTAAACCAGACCCAAAGAAACATAGACTCCACGGTTTCCCTAATTGTTAATAATTAGTATATGTCTAAGATAGTCCTAGCAGAAGATCATAATAGCTCAATAGAGATGTACATATGAATGTATAAAACAAAGCTAATCAAAATGAACTCCAAGATATGAAATAAAAGTTGTTCTTTTTTAATGTACCATGAGAAGTGATTTCTTTTTTGTATTTTTTTCTTTGGTTTATCCTGTGTTGTCACTGTTTTTGATTTTGATGTCTTAGGAGGGTTTCTGACCAAAAAGATTTGCTGCCCGAATTTTTCCAGTATTTCTTGTTTGGAAAATCTCATTCCTCATAGCTGCATTTTACTCCAGAATGTTCTTCCATTATGAGTGGCAATGACAATCTGCAAGGTGACTTGAGGGTGACAATTTCCTTACTAAACAGTTTATGACTTAACCAAGAACTGTCTCTTATGATACATGAGGTCCTAATTTCTACTCACATTACCACATGTCAGTTTTGCATCCAATGTTCTGAAACTTTTATAGTCTTTCCATTTAATGAACTGAGGTCCCTTATCTCAAAGACTTTTAAAAATATGAATAGAGAGGATTGAAAAAGTATGACACAATGATTTATAAAACCTTCTTCATGGCTTAGGCATGAAACCCAAAACATGTAAACTGAAACATTTATTTTTTGGTGAAAATTGATGTTGTAATTCAATAATATGTAGGAGCACAATTTTACATTAATATTTGTAAGGGAAGCAATCAAATAGTGTCCTATTAGCAAAACTTTGGAACACATTCTTAGGCCAAAGTGGACACGATCAGGACATGGTCACTATACAGCTAGGATGTATTAACCTAAATAGGGAAAGAGCAGCTTCTGTGTGGAACAAGGGAGCAAAGGTGTATGGAAGGGTGTAGCAAGCATGCTTGGATGGTGAATGAAGGGCATTCAGCAGGAAACAAAAGGGGGGGACAAAAAAACCCAGATGTTTTCCAGTCATCATAAAATAATATTAGATGGCCACTGGATGATGATGGCAGCACCTGTGCTGATTGTGACCCAGGGTAAATCATTGCAATATGACACTGGATTAGCCAGAAAGCCGGACTGCAGATTCCAATGACTTTTCCTCACACCTGTTCATTTCTTGTCTCCAGCTAGCCTATGGGCAACTTTTTAAGTGTGTGTGTATGTGTGTGTGCATTTGCACAACTATAGATGTCAGTAATACTGAAACAAATGCTGTTAAAAGTAAAACAAAAAAAATCCTTTCATACAGATTATAGACTAATGGTTCTGAACTCCAAGGGGATAAATAAAAAGTATCAATAACAAACTGCAAGAAGAGAAAGTTACTGAAATAAAACAGTGGTCATGAAAAATAATTATGGAGTATTGACACAGTTAATAATGATTATCTATCAAAGAGTTTGTGGAAGAAGAACATGGTTTAATTATACTAACAGCTGGGCCAGAGGGAGATATTCAACCCAGGATGAGGCAGAGTGCAATAGAAAGAGCCCTGTGTTGAAGCAGAGAAAATAGGTGCTTCTAGTCTGCTCTTCTCTGTAATTGAGTACTTTAAGCAAGATACTCCTATGCTGCCCTACCAGAAAGGGAACCAATCAAGCTTCTAAGGAACCTGCCAGCTGTGTCATTTTATGATTCTATGAAGTCCCATTCTTTCTGTGTTTATTTTTAATACAGAAAGTCCTTCAAACATAGCTATTTTGGAAGTGCTCTTCCTGAGGAAACATAGATACACTTGAAACAATATTCCTGTGTTTGTAGTTTAGAGATTGCTGAGCGTTCAGTTGAGGGAATGGTTGACTTTTGGTGTAACTAGGAGCCAATAGAACTAATTATTTTAACTGTTCAAGTAAAATCTCTTTTTTTAATGTTAAAAATTATTTTATTTTCCAACATTTTTCGATTAGCAAAATTCTTTGACAAGATTTTAGTTTTATAATTTAGACATTTCTGACTAATCCTCTAGGCCCAAAATACACACCCATTTGAAGAAAATAGTATTAATAAATATCAGGCAGTCAGCTAGGAAAGGGAGGGTGGTACAGAAACAAAGCAAAAGCATCGTGTGTGTGTGTGTGTGTGTGTGTGTGTGTGTGTGTGTGTGTGTGTTTGGCTGGGAATAGAATCCAGGGCTTCTCACATGCTAGGAAAACATTCTATCACAGAGTTACCCTCTTACCATTTATATTTTTCTAGTAAAATGTACATACTAGAAAGGTTTCAATAGTTCCTCGTTACTAAGAAAATACCCATTTTGCAGATGGTAGAGCCAATACTTTGAGATCAGGTTTAGCTCTGCTGATTTTTGTTATGGCAGCAGAGCAGTGTATAAAAACTAAGAAACCTAGCCCTATATTTTGTACATCCAATATACCTGGGGAACAAACATCAAGTAAAAGACACTGAAAAACCAAGAAGGCTGACAACTAGAGCTCTCTTTATTGTCACTGCCAAAGTTGGAGACAATTCAAATAGACACTAGGAGAGAGGCCTGAGGTCCTGCTGGGGTCCTTGATGATTGAAAGGAAGTTTATGCACCCAAGGTACTCTTTGTTTGATAAAGAAATAAAATATCACAATGGTAGTCTACCACTGATCTTATAATAATAGTTCTTATTCTGGCTATTAGTTGAATACTACCTTGTTGTAAAGATATGAAATTTATACTGAAATGACAATCTCTGTTTACACAAGAAGCCCTTAAATCTGAGCTCTCTATGTCACCTTGGCTCTTATTAGCAGGTTCCAGCCATTTGCTTCAAAATTGATTAAATTGTAAAAAGACCCGATTTTAATACTAATATAGTTTAAAATGTACTCAAACTAATCTTCCCCACTTTGACAACATTCATTTTTTTTGCTAGACTATATTACAGTCTTAGGGGCTTTGTCCCTACCCTATACCTTTTGACTCAACCTGTTTTCCCACTTCTATTAAGAGGCCAGGGAGGAGATGCCACATGAGGGTAATTAATGTGACCCAGTCATAATAGTAACCTCTTTCCTAGGCTAAAGAACTAAATACAAGCAGAAGTTTTTATCTGTGTTATTTGTAGAGAGTTGAAATGGTAGCAACAATCTTGGTAGCTTCTAAACTTAAAAGTCAGATTGAGCATTTTGGGTTTTTAATTCTGGCTGTGATAAGTAAAGCACAATTTCTTCTCAAGTGGAGGAGAGCCTCAGAAAACAGAACAAAGCAGAAAACCTAGATTAAAAGTTTGTGCTGATAAGATCTTTTTTTATATATAACAAGGAAACATTACTTTTTAAAAAAAGATGTGATGCATAATCCAATAAGATTTCCCATAATTCAAATGTTGAACCCTGAGAAGCAGAATGCTCAGTAGTTTGTGACTTTCTTACCTGTAAACCTGAAAATTTGTTTGGATTTTTTTCTGAGGCCAAACACAACTGTATTTCCTCATTCCTTTATGTGAGAACCTGTATTTCTCCTAGCAGTACTTAGAAGCAAGGAAGTAGTGAAGACCTATGAATTGAAGAAAAGCAATTTTATCACAATTAAAAACAACTGCTAGGGGCTGGGAATATGGCCTAGTGGTAGAGTGCTTGCCTCGTATACATGAAGCCCTGGGTTCGATTCCACAGCACCACATATGTAGAAAAGGCCAGTGGCACTGTGGCTCAAGTGACAGAGTGCTAGCCTTGAGCAAAAAGAAGCTAATATGGTATTAGACCTAGGGAAGGGAAAGGGAATATCAAAATCAAGACACAAAGGATAAAAAGAGAAACTACTCCAAAAGCAATACTTACAAAACCATTTGGTGTAAACCAACCAAACAACTCATGGGGAGAGAGGGAAAGTGGGAGGGGGAGGGGGGAAATGAGGAGGAGGTAACAAATTGTACATGAAATGTACTCACTGCCTTACATATGAAACTGTAACCCCTCTGTACATCACTTTGGCAATAAATAAGTAGTAATTATTCAATTTAAAAAAAGCCAGGGACAGTGCTAAGGCCCTGAGTTCAAGCTCCAGGACTGGCAAAATTAAAATAAAATAAAACAAGTACTAATGCTAGAATGACAAATGTTTCCATATAAAATTAAGAGAATCAAAACTAAGAGAAGGATTTCTAGGTATTTCTCTTCTTTAAAGCTCTTAAGTTTGTAATAATTTATTCATAAATATAGTGCTCCATAAGATTTCATTGGAGATAATTGCCCAATTTCCTTTCTTCCCACCCTCCCTCTCTCCCTTCCTTCCTTCCTTCTTTCTTTCCATCCTCCTTTTCTTCTTTATTTTCTTTCCTTCCTTTCTTCATCCCTCCATCCTTCTCTCTCCCCCTCCTTCTTTCTTCCCTCCCTTCATCCCATTCCCTTTTTGTCCTAGCAAGAATTCTAGGGGCTGGGAATATGGCCTAGTGGTAGAGTGCTTACCTCATATACACAAAGCCTTGGTTTCGATTTCTCAGCACCATATATATAGAAAAATCCAGAAGTGGTGCTGTGGTTCAAGTGGTAGAGTGCTAGCCTTGAGCAGAAAGAAGCCAGGGACAGTGCTCAGGCCCCGAGTTAAGTATCAACACTGGCAAAAAAAAAAAAAAAAAAAAAAAAAAAAAAAAAAAAAAAACCTTCTAGAGGTATTTTTTGGCCATCGTTCCCCTTCTTTGTATTTATAGGAAGCCAATATTTGGTTACTCTAGAGAAACTTTTTTCTCAGGCTCAAAGGTTTAAATGGACAAAGTCCTATGTAAAAATGTAATTTCCTGACCAAGTGATTGATATATGAATGAATGTATAATGTTGTTCATGTCAATGAAGTAACCAGGAAAGTGTGCTTTGAAAATGCTAAGAAGACCCAAGAATCAATTCTTACAAGGATTAGTGTAGATTATTTAAACACAGAGAAACAGAGAGCACTGATGGAACCTTCCACATATAATTGGTTTCACTCTTGATAAATCTAGCCAGGCTGAAGTTATCTCTTTATTGAAACCAAGGAACATGTGCTTGACCACTGGGCTATGGGAAGCTATGCCGTGATGAAAAGTAATGTGTTCTGATGACCATGTGTGAGATTTCTCTTAGGAAACTTTCTCATGGTGTTGTTTAGAAATTTTTATGGTGTTCGTATTGGTTTACATGAAATCCTTTAGTGAGATAGAGGTCTCAAATGGCAAGCACTAGAGGTCGTATTTTCAGACTGCTACTGACGATACATGATACTGGTGGTGAAAGGCAGGGGACACCTGTTATACCCAGAAACAGTGTGGTGTGGTGGACAGAATATCAAACTTGGAGTTAAGGGATCAGTGTTCCAGCCCACATTCTGTCACATCCAAGTTGTATGACTGTCGGCAAGTCTGAACTCCTAGGAGCCTCAAGATTTTGGTTTTATTTTTAGTCTATGAAATGAAGCTGATGAACTTTGCCCAAATGAATGTAGAATTTTTCTACAATCACAAAAATGAAGCTTGCAAAGATAATATTATTCTATACACATGCGAGATATAATGATTCAATTGCAGAAGACTTTAAATATCTTTAGGAAAAACAATATGCTTCACATTTCTGCATTTTCTGCATAATAGAGCTGGAAACATAAAATAAGTTGCTGCTATAAACAAGTGAAATAGATTAATGTCATTCAGTTTCACACTTATTTTTCTTTTTAATTACCAGAGAGAAATAATTATCCAGTTTGAATATATATATATATATATATATATATATATATATATATATACATATATGGCAATGATCTAAACCCTGCCACAAATTCACAGGCATTGACTATAAAGGAAGTTGCTTCTTAAAATAGTGTCACCATGCAAGCATACTTCACTCTTTCTGGACAAAAGTGAGTCCCAGAATCTCTGTAAATCATTGCAGAAGCAAAAGGCATTTGATTTGTATCTCAAAAATGGTTTTATCTACTAGACGCCAGTGGCTCACGCCTGTGATCTTAGCTACTCAGGAAGACTGAGATCTGAGGATTGCATTTCAAAGTCAACCTGGGCAGAAAAATCTGGGAGATTCTTATCTCCAATTAATCCTAGAAAACTGGAAGTAGTGCTGTGCTTCAAAGGGGTAGAGCCCATGTCTTGAACCAAAGACGCTCAGGGGCAGCATCCAATCCCAGAATTCAAGTCCTATGACCAACAAAAACAAAAAGCTTTTTCCATCTTTAACCAGATGAGCAAAAACAACAAACCAAACAGACACCTTTCCACATAAAAACACAGAAATGTAGATGATACTAATGAAAATTAAGACCAATATCAATGTTAAGTTGTCAGATGTAATACAATATTTATTATATATCATATATCATCAATCAATACACAAAGTATGGGTCTTGGAGTCTGCCAGTTAAAACCCTCTTTGACTATTCCTGATAGTAGTATGATTTAGAGAAAATAGAATCAAGGCAATGTTTCTAAACAAGATGGGAGACAAAGAAGAGAGCGAGCGAGACAGACAGACAGACAAAGACAGAGAGGAAATTGAGATGAGAAGAAACAGACAGAGAAATACAGAGAGACAAAATGGAATTCTATGCTTCTATCAAAAATAATGACATTGCCTCATTCTAAGAAAATGGAAAGACTTGGAAAAAATCATATTAAGTGAAGTGAGCCAGACCCAAAGAAACATGGACTCTATGGTTTCCTTCTTTGGTAATAATTAGTATATGTCTAGGATAGTCTTAAAAATATCACAGTAGCTCAATAGCTATGTACATATGTTCATATAAGATAATGCTAAGGGAAATGAACTCCAAGTTATGGAAATAAGTGGTTTATCATTGTTGTAGTTATTTTCAATTTACCATGTGAAATTATGCCTTTTTCTTTTGTCTTTCTTCCCCATGATTTAAACCCTGATATCACTGTAACTGATGTTGGTAGCCTTGGATTGTATATACATTTATCAGAACTAGGGAAGGGAAGGGTAACATCAAAATGGAGAGACAAAGGGTAAAAGGTGAAACAATGCAACAGCAATACTTAGAAGAAAATATGCTGTAAACCAACTGTACAACTCTGGGGGTGAGGAAGATGGAGAGAGGGGCAGGTGGGAGGAAAATGAGGGAGGAGGTAACAAGTTTGATATGAAATGTACTCACTGTCTCACATATGAAACTGTAACCCCTCTGTACATCACTTTGAAAAATAATTAATTAATTAAAAAAGAAAGAGATAGTGATAATAAACTGAGTGCTTAGTTAATTTGTTGTGCTGAAGTGGACTCTAAAATTCCCCCAAAGACCTATGTATTGAAGGCATGGTATCCAGAGTGTTGCACTATTGGGAGATTGTGTAACCTCTAGAAGTTGTGGGTCTAGTCAAAGCAAATTGAATCATATGGGTATAGTCTTCAAGGGGATATTGGAATCCTATCCGCTCCTCTTCTTTCTTTCTCTGTCCGCTTCGCTAAGATGACAAGGTAGGCATTCCTCTATCTTTTGCTGCAACACATCATGTCCTTGCAGGCCAGAAACAACATGGTCAAGCCAGCATGGACTGAAATTTCTGAAGCCTTGAGCCAAAATAAAACTTACTTTTCTCCAAATTGCCTTAAGTGTTTCATTACAGTACTGGAAAGGTGACTAATGCAGCTTTTTGTCTTTGTTGAATTTCTTATATAAATGTATGAATAAATTTATCTTACCTTTGGAATACTAGGAAGAATTCAAGTTTCATTAAGTGTACAGAATTGGGATTTTAATGTTTTCCTTACAGAGTTCCCTTTGGAAAAAATTGCTATGTGGATGGCAGTGTCATATTCTTCTCATAATCTCCGTCCATTCATTCTTGTTAATCAGCTATCATATCCTCTTCCCAGTCTTACCAAGGTTCACAATTGCATAGAAAATTAGTTATTTGTTTAATGCACTGATTTAAGGGAGGAATATTTCTAAATATATGCACTTTTTTCTTTTTTCCCCTTTATTGTCAAAGTGAATCTTTTTGTACTTTTTATTCCCCTTCCCTTCCCCAAATCAGGTAAACTTATATACAAGACAACAGGTACAGAAATCAAAAGCAGTGACAACAGGGAATAAAACAAAGGAAAGAAAAGCTTATACTCTTCTATCATTGTTAATTTACTTAGATCTGCAGGCTATCTTTGAGGTATTTATTTCAAAAGCAAATCAAGTCCTTTTAAAAAATATTGTACACATTTAATTTTCTTTGTGCTATAGTACAATGGACTCAGGATTTATAAGCACTCTACCTCTTAAGTCAAGCCCCCAGTTCTTTTTGGTTTTGTTTTGCAGAGAAGGTCTCACATTTACTTTGCTATGTCTGGCCTTGAACCATGATACCCCTTCCTCCATCTCCCAAGTAGCTGAGTTGCTGGACTTACATCTGTTTGCCACCATGTCTGGTCCATTTTTTGAAACTTTTATATGTAATACGATAGTGGTTCTGTGGCTTTCTGGATTCACAACTATTTTACTTTCAATCCAAAGAATCCATCAATTTTGGTATGCTGTAACAATTTCAAATTCCATTCATAGATTAGTGGAAACTACAGATTTTTCTAGAGCTTAATCTTAGATCACAGGTATTGACCCTATAAAAGGATCTATTGAAACTAATGTTTGGGAGACACTAATTTTATAAAGGGATAGTTCAGTGCTATTCATTATATATTTGAGGCATATTGTTCAAAACAGTTATTTTGAACATTCTAGGGCCTTAAACTTAATTATGAAATAGCTAAGTCTCATAAAACACTTGATAACAATCTCTAACATAAAGGATTATAACAAAGAACTAGAAAAGAGAGACGAGAAAGGCCGACAATTTCACGGTGGACTCCTGTCTCAAAGACCAGCAGCCAGTGAATACACTTAACATAGTTAGGAAATAGGCCAGAGAGAAAAGATAGAACAAAAACAATACCAACAAGCCAATTCAGCTCCAATGTAGAGCTGAAGTGGGACACCAGGGTGACCGGAGAAGAGCCAGGAGACATGAGAACATGAAGACAAGTGGAATGATCTGCATTTTTCTTTCCTATGTATGTTTTAGTGTTCAGTTGTAATTCCTAGTATCAGTTGATAATTGATTTATTCTCCACCTCTTCCTAAATAAATGAGCAAATAATACACCAATGCCAGCCATTAACCTGTTTCAACACAATAAGAATGTTGAAAAGATGCTGGGCACAGGTGACACAAACATAATCTTAGATGGTCAGGAGGCTGAATTTTTAGGATCATGGTTCAAAACAAGCCCAGGCAGGAAGTCCATGAAACGCTTATCTGCAATGAAGTACCACGAAAACTGGAAGTGGAGATGTAGCTCAAGTGGTAGAGCACTACCTTTGAGCAAAAAAGCTCATAGATAGTAGTTAGGCCCTGTGTTCAAGATCCAGGACCAGCAACAACAAAAGAATGCTCAAAGGAGCCTTAGATTTCTTCAGCATCATCTATTACTCTTCCGTTGCCTTGAAAGGCTTACAGGAAGAGAAGTAATCATTTCCAAATCCAAGTAAACAGAAGATCTTCTTAAACAAATAGAAAACCTTCTTCAAGGAAGAACATCAGAGTGTAAAGGAAAAATTATCATTATTTTCAATGAGCATTGGCATAACTTTCTATTATAATATCTATTTCTCAAATTGTCCTTACAAACTAGCATCTTTTAGATTATAAATCTCAGTGCTAAATGGGAAGAAAGAAGTTACTTGTTCTCTGTTAACTGCAACCTTAACTGAACAGAATATTTTCCAAGGCATGTGGATAATATTCTTCTGTAGAATTTTTCTCAATAGGATTAATAAATTAAAAACTTCAGCTTCTTAAACAAAACCTTAAAAGTCTGAGATGATTTCCTTAATTTGAAAGTCAGGAAGTATAGTTGCTGTGTTGGTGAAAACAGCACAGAAGCTCCACACTGTTTTCTGCACTACACAGAAACCTGCCTTTTGTACTACATAGAAACATGATAAGCACACTACTGTGTAAGCAAAACTATGAGCCCAAAGTTGAGCCTAAAGTCTGAGTAAAGTGATTCTCAAACAGTATTCCAGTAATGACCTGCCTTGATTTGCTAGGACTAACAAGAAAAATTGAAGTATGTACCATCCACCTGACTGCAAAGTTAGAACATTCCTTTGTTATGACTTTTCTTCTGGCTTCCATATTCCAAAGATGCCATCATATTGGAGATTAACTTCAGAGAAAATATTAGCAAAGCAACAATGAAGAACAAAGCTGCATTTCAATAATAAAGTAAATCATGTGACAAAACAATTCAGGTTTTTATATTCTTTAAGTCTAAATTAGGAACATAATATCTTGAACCATCAACAAAACAACATAGGGTTAAAATATATTTGACTTAATAATAAACAAATATGCAAGTGTTTGTGGGTTTTTTGGAATCAGGTTAACTGTGAAGTCACAAGATATCTTACTATCACTTGGTGCAATCTTCTGGAATACTCCAGAATGCTCAACATTCTCAAAAGCATTCCTACTTTTGAGCTTTGAGTTTGTCTCATATTACTCAACACTAGAAATTCCGTAAGATTTCATCAGACAAGGATAGTCCACAATGGCATAAGATTTTTTTTTTTGCAGTTTAGTGAATGTGCATTGAGACATTTTCACTTGTTTAGAAGAACAAAAAAAGTGGCTTCCCGAAATTAGAGCATAACATGCTACTAAGCTAACTAAAACACAGTCAAATCATTGTAAAATTATGATTGTGGAATCCACTCTAATGTTAAGGAAATGATCTACCTATTATTGTAGCTCACCAGCCTACAGAAGAAATCTTAAATGAAGTAGAAAAACCAGTATGTACTCCAGAAAGCAAGTTTCCTCTATTACCTTGAGTGAGAAGTTCTAGTTCTGCTCCCAGGGTTTAGCGAAACAGGCATGAAAATTGAGCATCCAGAAAATGGTCTGGCTCTTTAAAGATCTAAACCAAACTCCTGGAATTATACCCTGAAACAGATGGCTGGCCAGCTTTGCTTTTAGCTTTGCCTTAGCTTCTCTGCTGACAGAAACAACTACAGAAAACAGAAGAAATGTGCTTTAGGACAAGTAGCCTAGAGTTGTGGGTAGGCCAGGAAAGTTTATAAAGGGTTCCAAGTAGAGTTGGTGCTGAATAAATCCTAAGCAGGAATCCCTGTTTGCAACATGAGCAAGTGATTTGTCCTTCATTGCCTTATAGAATGTGATGATTATGTGTTTTTTTCACTTTCAGGCCAGCTCCTTCCTTGATTTTCCCATTTCTTTTAGTGGTAGCAAGATACATAGTGTTTAGGAACATAAGCACTCAAAGTAGACCAGATAAACTAGAATTTAACCTTGGTTAATTATCTGCTTCTCAAAAAAAATCAGTTTTCTTGTCACTGAAAATAGGTATATGATAAGAGCTCCCATAGTTGTGGTAGAATGAGTAGATTAATCAATTCAAAGGGTTTAGCACAAAACTTTGGATTTTTGTATGTTCAATATATGCTCAGTTTTCTTATTAAAGGTGCAACCATTTTTTGTTTCTGATTCCTAGTAATTCAAAAAGAAAACTATTATCATAGTTTGCTCCTTTTCATGATGCATTGCAGCCGTAGATCTTTTAATGAGTGACTCCCACACATTCAGTTCACTCCTGTGAGCCCAGCTACTCAGGAGGAGGAGTTCAGGAGGAACACAATTGGAAGTCAGCCTGGGCAAAATGTTAGAAAGTGATAATTTCGATTAAAAAGCAAGGCATAGCCAGTGATTCCAGTGTCTCACAATTGTTCCTTTTAGTTACTAAGGAGAGTGAGATCTGAATGATTACTTTTTACCATGGCAGAAAAGTCCATGAAACTTCATCTCCAAATAACCACCAAAAAGCCAGATTGGAGCTATTGCTCAAGAAGACAAATGCCAGTATTTCTGGCAAGATTATTTTCTTACACTGTTGAGTGTGAAGTCACTGTAGATAAGATGGGAATTTAAGTACTGAATTGTAATGCTGACTGTAGATGAAACTACTTGATTAGTTTGTAGAATTTCTCTCCACTAATTTATGAGTATAAAGTCATTTGTCTTACTACCAGATCTGAAGAACCCATGAAAAGTATGTTGTGTTTTAAGTTTGTCTAAATTTGCTGACCACTATATTCTTTAAGGGCGACACAGTACAGAACACATGCACCATCATCAGTGAATATTTCATGAGTAAATGGTCTAATGATGGACATTGTATATTATAATGTTCCTAAGGACTTTACATTTCTGTGATTGAATTTTTGGTTATTTCAGATGATCATTCAAAGAGAGTTGACATTGTTGTCTGGCATCCAATTGCATGGCATGTTCTATTCAGCTCAAATTGTGATAATTTAGTCATCATCTGGCATTCAAGAACAGGGAAGTCATTTATAAACTTGAATAGTGTGCATTCAGACATGGTTAACAATGTGAGCTGGGATTGGCATGGCAGCCAGTTCCCCCATGGTTTCCAAAGACAAGAAAGTAAGAGAAATTGAGTTGCAGAAACAAGAAGTTGTTGCTGGGATGGAGAAAATGCAGGAAAAAGCTTGGTCAAGAACCATTTTTAGTAGATGGAAATGTGTTCTCTCCTGTTTTAATTCATTGAACAAGTAGCACCTTATATTTTGAAATTTAAAAGATATACAGAGACTATCTGTCATTCCAGCAAACACATATTAATACTTCATGTTGTTGCTACTCTGTCATACATATGATACACATATATCCTACATATGTGTGTGTGTGTGTGAATTTGAATGGTGATATGTATGATAAATCTGTCAAGTTGAGACCATGTTTGTTTTGCATGTATCCAATAAGAACAAATATCTTTAGTGAGTTTTGGTGGCATTCTGAGACGGGGACATGCTATTAACAAATAGGAAAGAGTTTAATTCTCCAAAAATCAAAATGGAAGTTAGATGTGTATGTGACTATTCTTAGGAGGGTGGTCTTTTACAAGATCTATATTCAGACACAGAAGGATTGTACAGTTCTAGAAACTGAAACATGTTAAAGTTAAAAATCAGGTGATTTCTATGAGCTTGAAACATAACTATGTTATAGACAAAAACAATCCTTGCATCATTTTCCTCACACTTTTCAAGGTATTTCCTCCTGCACTCTCACTCAGGATTCTTACAGTAGCACAACATGGAAGAAGAAAGTGAAGCCTGAGGAGATGAGGTGAATTGCTCAATATGACATACACAACTGATTATCTACTCCTTTGGTTTCCATCAGACTTTGAGTCTATTCTTCTGGGGAGAAAATGGAAATAATGGAAACAATGTATGTTCCCCCATCTTGGCCACATTTCAGTATTATCTTAAGTATGTATCCCCATGTGACCAAGAACCTTTTGCTTGGGGTGAATGATCTGTTCATCTATCCATGTGGTAGGGATTACAAGGCCTGACGAGCATGGATTATACCTTAGCCAACCTGTTATGAAAAAGAGAAACCTCCTGGGAAGCTCAGAATTCCTCTGCCTAAATGAAAGATTACCTGACAGTAGTGAAATTATAATAGCCAGACTAGAAGAATATGTGGAAGAGCATAAGATGCCAATGTTTCTAACCAAACTCAAACATCCTGCTTCATAAGGTTCTGGCCCTGGGTAAACCCATCTGTGGCATATCTGAGAAAATGAAGTTTGTCTTCACAAAGGTACCACAGTAGAGATAGGACAGGGCTTCAAAATAAAGGAAATCTTAGTAGCGGAAAAAAAGAAAAACTCCAAATTGTAATTCCTTGGACAGAGGAATAGGAACTCTTCAAGTCTGTTAAGTAAATGAGGAATCCTCTAGCAAAATCTGTCTTTTGTCCTGTTGGGGTTTTGTTTTATGCTGTTGACTTCACATAGCAGACCCTTCTGTTTTCTATAGCAGGGCTATTTCTAAACTCATTACCACTAAATCCCAATCATCAGCTTCCACAGCTTAAGTTTCACTGGTGGAGTTCTCTGGGAGAACTGAGTGAAGAAACAGTTGAATACTAGGTGCCCATGTAAATGTTCCAAATAAGGATTTTCTTTTTAACTCAGTTCCTTTGCTATTCCTTTCCCCCTCCTACCAGAGCTGCATTAGCATGTGGCAATATTTTGTTGTATCTCCCTCCTCTGTAAGCAAATAGGTACACACACACACACACACACACACACACACACACCCCTCTGCTTTTTTGCCATGAAGGTTTTACAGCTGGTGCCTGGACAGGCTCTGAGTTCATAGTTAACTCTGCCTGCTCTGAGTGGGGAGAATGAATAGATCTGGATTCTTTCATCGGTTCATTAGGAATGTGTTTTCTGCCCTCTGCTGTATCTCATCATGTCTTATCTACAAAATGGGATGAGCAGAAAACACAGAAACCCCATGTTTCAGATGGTACATTTTATTTTAGGTTCTAAAAGAAAAAAGGTATCAAAGAAACACACAATAAAAGGGGAAAAATATTGAGAGTGAACCAAATAACTCTAAACGACTTTCTAGGTGTTCTTTAAATGGTGGGTATTATTATAAAGATGTAGAACAGTCATGAGACTGTGCTTCCAGGGCCTGGGTGGGTGCAAGGGCTGAGGAAGTTTGTATTCCTGCCAAGTTACAATCCTGGGCCCCTCCAGGGGGCCAAGTACAAGTTTGGGAAAACAGTGTCAGAGTCAGGGGCTATTGTGGTCTGGACAGAGGCAGAAAGACGCGACCAGCAGGCTTCCTTCCTGCTGGCTCTTATCTAAGGGTGCAGAGAGTGGATGGGAGCGTGCCTGGGTGCAGGTGAGACGCATCTAGCCTGAGCCAGCCTGGGGTTCCACCCCACCCCCTACCCCGCCCTTCTTCCCCATTGGCAACTCCCCACCCCCAACCCCTCCACTCCAGCACTGGGGCCCTCCTGCTCCTCCCTCAGCCCCTCCCTGGGCCCGCCCACGGTCTCCCACCCGGCTTCGGACTGCATCACAAGTATCCCCAGACCTGGGCTTGCAGCAGCAATAGGCAGACAGCGAGAAAGTAAGGTGTTGCTTAGGCAAGCAGGATCCCTTTCTCTTCCAACCTGCAGCCCAGGACGCTGATTCGAGCCGCGCCTTACCGCGCTGCCCGAAGATACACCATGGTCAAAATCGCCTTCAACACCCCTACAGCAGTGCAAAAGGAGGAGGCGCGGCAAGACGTGGAGGCCCTCGTGAGCCGCACCGTCCGCGCTCAGATCCTCACCGGCAAGGTAGTTTTCTCACTCTGCCCACCCCACCCACCCCTGCCTGCTACAATCTAGAAGTGGGGTGGGAAAAGGGAAGAGAAGGAAACGGACAGGTGGGGAGGACAACACACAGGCTGCCTCGCAGTCCCCCGGGCCTGAACCAGCACAGCACAATCGTCCAGCTCCTTCGGTTTGCTCAGGGGGTCCCAGATCGTTCTGCCCGCAGCAGCCCATTCCCCTCTGCCTCCCTGTGACTCGTGTCACGTTCGGTCAGTTCTAATCCAAGCCACTTATCCCAGAGGGAGGTTGGTAGGAATTTTGAGGCGATACCTTGGGACTTGATGTCATCCTCTCCTGGGGGAACGGATTGAGGGATGGGGATCAAGAGACACTCAACTCTGTCCCCAGCTCGGGGAAGCCCATGGCTTCCACCGGGCCGGGGGCTGAGCAGACAAGCAGGGTGAGCAAGAGCAAGTGATTACGGTTTTTTCCTTTTGACGTGGGGAAATTATGTGAATCTTAAGTCTTTCTAGGATCGCTGATTGAGAAGATAGGATGAAGGCAAAGTGCATCCATGTTTTCAGTTTCTCCCAGAACCTGTGATGTCAAGTTTTCACTAAAGAAGCTGTCAACATTTTGCTTGGTTGGAATTTGACTGGGGGGATATATTCACTGTGCCCTGTTATGGCAAGAGTGTTTCTTTTTTCTTTCTTTGAATGTTTTCAGAGTGGTATTTTCTTTTTAAAAACCACACTTTTCTGTAAAAAATAAATGTTGGGATAATCTTTCATTCTTTTAGTTCTCTTTGAGTAATATCCAACTTCCCCCATAAAAGGATCTGAAACGGGTCCAAAGTCATAATTTAAACTACTAACTTTGCCAGGAACTGGAGAAGCTTTCCCCCAAAATGTTAGACTTTATTTATTTAATCCAATTTCTATTTCCTTTAAGAGTTTGCCATGTTTGCAACCTTGGGAAGCCACTTTTTACTATTCTCTAAAATTTCAGTTTTAAAAGGCATTTGTATTTTCTTCTTTATTTACGAAATCTGCACTTCTCGGAGCTTGAAGACTTGTCCTAACTTGCCCTGTTTTCTATAAAATTGTAACTATTGTGTTCAGAGTACAGATTTGAAAAGTGCTTTGTAGGAAATGAGAATCCATGTAGTGAAAGTTGATTATGCACACAATTTGAAAGGCTAATACACTAATTCAGAAGTTTTGTCATGGAAATTTTCAGTATTAACTCAGCAATAAAAATCTTTTGTGTAGCATACAAGTTTAAAACTCAAAAGTAACACAAGCTTGTGTTGTTGAGGTTTTGATTAAATGACAAAATGTCAAATATGGGGTTGCCCACCTTATAACTTTGTAAGGGAAACATAGATTTTTTTGGGGGGGAGGTATAATTAGATGCCAGAGTTAAATGTAGTCACACAGCAACTCCCCCATCCCCTTTTTGTCTCATCACCCCAAACTTCATGACTTGTACGAAGATTTAATTAATAGGTAAGTAATATTTCTGCCTGTGCTGTTGTGTAATGAGGATAAACAAAATTGAGCATTTCCACTTTGATGATACGTCTTTGTTACACTTTGCATAAACTTCCACAGTATCCTGAGCTGGCCCCCACGTGACACTCAAAGTACTTAACACAGTACATTATGATCAGTTATACAAGCAGAAATTGAACACAATAGAAGAATATGTCAGAGGTTGTGTATCAAAACTTAAGATATGATTCAGAGTAAAATGTTGGCGATTCCAACAAATTTAAAGGAAAACAAAAAATATTTCAACTACAAGTATCTTCTGAAGTTGAGACACTCATATTTAGAACTCGCTAAATAATTAACATTCTGAATTATGAGAAAATGAAATGAAATTACGGTGTAAATTGTTCTTCTCATGTCACAGGAGGAAAAAAAAACAAGAAATTCATTCCTCTGAGAATTTCTAATTAAGCCTTTACGTATGTTACAACAATCATTTCATCTTTCTGGACCTACATTTAATAATCTCAAATATAATTGTTGCAACTCCAGCTCTAGATTGTAATTCCCAATTAAAACATGAGGTTATATCTTTGTAGTGCTAATCGTGTATATTTTTTTTCTTATTTATTGTCAAAGTGATGTACAAAGAGGTTACAGTTTCATACATTAGGCCTTGGGCTAATCGTATATATTAAACAGTAAAAATAATTAAGCATTTCTGAAAGTTATTGGAACTCCATAAAAGCTTCAAGATGTACAGTATAGGAATGGTAGGAATTAAGGAATTTTAGCTAAGAAAATGTGAGTCTCAAATTTTGACCTTTCATGGAATCTATTCTGAAAAAAATTATTGAATAATTTCATGTGTTTTCTTTTCCAACACTAACTTCAAATTCATGTATTAGTTATGAAATTAATTAAGGTTACTTAAGTCTCATAATCGTTGTAGTAGTTTCATGAAAGAGTAGGGGTAGAAAACTAAAGCAATCTATTTGTACACTAACCTTAATGCTTCTCATGGATTATCAGCACATAGATTTGCTGGATTGTTTATTCTACTCTTGAGTGATAAAGCTACATATACAAAATGAGACCGGTGCACTGTACATTTACCTCACTAAGAAGGGCGTGGTTTATCAATTTTTTTGCTTTGCATATTTCTTGTTCCAATTTTTATGCATATTACTGTTTTTAACAAAATTTGCAAGTCACTGTTACCCACACAGCCTTTATTTCTAGTAAATGTTATTTTTCAAAATCTTGTATTTTGCCCTGGGTTTGGAAAGTATTATTTCATTCATACAATACAAAGCTTTAAAATATCATTAAGATTAGGAAATATCATATGTGTTGATAAAATTAGGAATATTGGGACATTTATCTCTGCCACTTGCATTTTAATTTATAAAATAAAAGCAAATTACATATATAGAAATTCTGCCTTACAGAAATCTTTTTTAAAATCTAGTTTTGACAAAACAGCTTTTTGAAAATTTGTCAATAAAAATACTAATTCTCCATTAACTTGGCAAACAAGCGGATTTACAAAGAAAATAGTGCTCTAATCACTACTTCCATGTATTTCAAATGCGTAGTCCTAAAGATCAGCTGCCCTGGGCCTGTTGTTAAGAATATTGGATCATGAATTGAAATTTTATTAGGAAAGTAAATGTCATATTGTTTTAAAAATAAAAATAGAGAACTCAGCATCTCATAAGTGAATTATTATTTTAATATGATTCTGAAATTGAGAAATGTCAGCTAACACAGTTATCTCTATTTGAGTTTGGAAATGCCAGAGGGCGGTTCATACAGTTGGTGATCTTTAAATCTATTAGATAATAGGAATTATCTTGAAATAATTTTAACCTAGGACAACTTTATATATACTTGTTGAAATATCTTGAGTTTCAAAGGAGATCAAGTGTACACAAAAGCAACTGTCTAAAAGTGCTATCTATGTTTTTCTTTTTTACTTTGCTTTTTAACAAATAGGAGCTCCGAGTTGCCACTCAGGAAAAAGACAGCTCCTCAGGAAGATGCATGCTTACCCTCTTAGGCCTTTCATTCATCTTGGCAGGACTTATTGTCGGTGGAGCCTGCATTTACAAGTACTTCATGCCCAAGGTAATAACAATTATGATTCATGTACTTCGAATTACTAATTACTGAAAATTTCATATCAATTTAATATTTGTGTGCAGGTCAGCATATAAATGAAGACTTAAGGGAGGTTCCATAAGTGCCAGTCCATACAAATGATTAGTATTCATGCTGATAACTATAATCTATAAGACTCAGGTTAGCCCACCATACAGTAAATTGGTGTGAGTGTAAGACATGATTCAAATGTCATAGTTCCAAACATTAAAAGATTCCATTTCCCTTTTTGATTTTTAGAGCACCATTTACCATGGAGAGATGTGTTTCTTTGATTCTGAGGACCCTGTCAATTCCCTTCGTGGAGGAGAGCCTTACTTCCTGCCTGTGACAGAGGAGGCTGATATTCGTGAGGATGACAATATTGCTATCATTGATGTCCCTGTTCCCAGTTTCTCTGATAGTGACCCTGCAGCAATCATCCATGACTTTGAAAAGGTGAGTTTCTTATTCTTAAAAGCTATTCCAGAATGTTCTTTTTCCAAGTTCATTGACAAGCCCCAGATCCTTTCATAAACTCACATCTTTTTTTTGAAGCAAAACCTTTTCACCCTTTTCTAATGAATTAGTTCATTTTGAAAAAAAATGCAGCTGTTTGTTTGTTCTAATGGTACTTGGAACAGTGACGCTGTCCATACTTTACCTAATGTTTCCCCTTACCAACAGGGAATGACTGCTTACCTGGACCTGCTTCTGGGGAACTGCTATCTGATGCCCCTCAATACCTCCATTGTTATGCCTCCAAAGAATCTGATGGAGCTCTTTGGCAAACTGGCGGTATGTATTTTGGTAATCAAATTTTTCTTTTTTTTTTTTTTTTCAAATTTTTATTATCTAACTGATGTACAGAGAGGTTACAGTTTCATACGTTAGGCATTTGATACATTTCTTGTACTGTTTGTTATCTTGTCCCTCATACCCCCCTCCCTCCTCCCCCTTTCCCTAGAAGCATTTCTAGAAGCATTTCCAAGTAATTTTTTTACTTTCTAATTCTACAAAATTAATGAATTGGGCCAAAACATTCCATTTCCTTGAAGTCATTTTTGAGTAAAAATGTATGCTATGGCTTAACATTGTTAAGAAAAATATGCTAGAAGGCAAGTTCTTCATGTTCTCTCTCACGAATGGAATATTGACCTGAACAGAGAATAGTGATTAACAGATGTTGAGTAGGGTGTATGTGGGAAGATGTGTGTTGAATTTGATCAGAGCATACTGTGTGCATATGTGGAAATATCACACTGAATCCCATTTATATATAATTAATACATGCTAATAAAATAATAAAATTATGTGTGCTGCAAATCTAAAATTGCTCTAAAATGAAATCATTTAAAATAAGGTTTAATTTTTTAATTTAAAATGTATGTTATAAATGTGGACTCAAATACAGTGTTCAAGAATTCCTGATTTCAATGTATTTTTCCATTTCAGAGTGGCAAATATTTGCCTCACACTTATGTGGTTCGTGAAGACCTGGTGGCTGTGGAGGAAATCCGGGATGTTAGTAACCTTGGCATCTTTATTTACCAACTTTGCAACAACAGAAAGTCCTTCCGCCTTCGTCGCAGAGACCTCTTGTTGGGTAGGAAATGTTTTGGTTGATTCATGTTGTGTTATTGGGTCCAGGGAATACTATGAGAATAGAGGGCAGTGGAAAGGAGAAAGTAAGTCTAAATATCTTTTCACATACACGGAAAATTCAAAGCATTTGTTTCTTTCTTCACAGGTTTCAACAAACGTGCCATTGATAAGTGCTGGAAGATTAGACACTTCCCTAATGAATTTATTGTTGAGACCAAGATCTGTCAAGAGTGAGAAACAACAGACAGAGTATCCTTGGTAATACAAAGTCAGAGATTTACAATACGAATTTGACATTCAAGTTAATGGGATACTCAAGATATTTACTCATGCATTTACTCTATTGCTTATACTGAAAAAAGAAAGAAAGTACTAACCACTGCAAGCAATTGTCAAATTTTAGTTTTGTTGGCATTGCTTGCTGTTTGAAACTGAAATGAAATCATTATTATCTTTCTTTTAAATTTATAGGGTTTAGATTTCTGAGAACAGCATGAATGTGTCAGCTAACATCTTGACAATCAATTCCATCCTGTTTTTATCTAAAGCAAGCTCTTCATACAATCATTTATTAGAGCATGCTTTCAATTTAACATATTTAAAATTGTGTTTTGATGTTTTGTGTAAAGCATGTCAAATCTATGAACATTGTTTTACTTTGTTTTCATTTTGTTCAGCTTTCCTGACTTTAGAAATTACATCTTTGCATTTCCGTTAGGTGCTCTTTAATGAATCTGATTTATATGTGAACAGTTTTCATGAGAAGGTCATTTTCACTAATGTAATAATTCTTTCTCAATCATACCCATATTGTGAAATCCACAAAACTGTACAGGTGCTGAATGCAGTAAGGAGTTTTGGTTGTATGAATTCTACAACCCTATAATAAATTTTGACTGTATTCTTCAATAGTTTTCTGTTTTAAATTGTAATTGTATTGAGGGATACATGGCAGATAAATTATTATGCATTTAAATTTTGTGTGCCTACAACAAATCTAAAATTATGAGTTCAACTCTGCCTCCATTCTCACCTCCACACACTCTTATTTCCTCCTTTTTGATATCATATAAATTATTCTTTTATGTTTATCCCATAATTTGTTTTTCATGTCAATTCAACTACACCACTACACATTGAGAACATTTGGCACACAGCAATTTAAAGGTTTTTGTTGTTTTTGCCCTTTTTATTAAAAAATAAGCAACCATATATAGTTATAAAAAGTCACCTAAAGACTAACTTCAGATAAAATGTTGATGGATTTTTAGAACTTCATATACTATCACACACTGTATATCAAATCACGTTGACAGAAATGGTTAAATGGAAAAAGTAAGTCCTAATTGTTGTAGTATAAAATTATATAAGATTAGCAGCCCTACAAGTACATATTTCCTAAATTTCTACAATCAGCATGTACTTTTAAAAGATACAAACAAAAACACTAAATGCTTAACTGAAGGATAACCTGCTGATGTAATTAATGTGTACTTATACGTGACAGACATTTACTCTCATTATCCATTAACTCAAAACTCAGAAATTCTATCAATCAAAATATTGAATATGCCACCTTTTCATTCAATCCATTTATCCACCCTCCAACCTTACCTGATTAATCATACACTTTATAGTCAGGTATTATGCTTACTCTTGGAGATATATAGAGTTGTGAGAGAAATACATGGTTACTGCCACTATTGTATATATATTCTCCTGGAGGGAGGGACTTCTCTTTAAGTAATTGCAAATTCTCTTATAAAGAAAAGACAATGGAGAGCCTGGAAATGGCTTATGGGTAGAATGTTTGCCAAGCATGCATGACACCCTGGGTTCTGTTCCTCAATACCACATAAACAGAAAAAGCCAGAAGTGGCCCTGTGGCTCAAGAGGTAGAGTGCTAGCCTTGAGCACAAAGAAGCCAGGGACAGTGCTCAGGCCCTGAGTCTCAAGTCCCGGGACTGGCAAAAAAAAAAAAGTAATATTTTTGAAGGACTATAAACAAGGAGAAATTCTCGACTATTGGTAAGGTCTTACTGAGAATGTGAAACTTGAGCTGAAAGATAAGTAACATAGTAAGGTGAGTAAAGAAAGAGCATTTCAGTAGAAGAATTTGGGAGCTTACTTCCTTAAGTCAGAAAGGAGTATGATTGTTCAAAAGTGGAAGAAAGAGGGGCTATAAGATACTGAATGAAGAGGGCTATATGGGAGTGTCAGGGAAATGGGCAGATTCGGACAATGCAGGATCCTTTACACTACGTGAAAATATTTTGTTTTTTATACTTAAAGCAATTGGAAACCATTGAAGAGTTTAAAGTCAGGTCATATAGGTGAACACTAAGACCAGTGAGGAGGCCATTCTAGTAATAAGAAGAGAAAAATAATAAATTGGACTAGAAAAAAATGGAAATGATGAGGAAAAAGAAAGAGAAGAACTCAAGATATATTGGGATATAGAATTGACAGAAAGTAATTATCGATTGACTCTGTTGAGTGAGGAATATCAGGGTTTGTTCCTGGTGACTCCTAGTAACAAACTTGGGAGAAAAATACTATGAAGTGTCCCTGTAGATTTCAGGACTTAGCCAGGATAAATAAGGGGAAATTATGTTTAATATATTCCTCAGTGCACTTGCAACACATAGATTCCACCCTCATATTGGATAACGATGGGAAATTTGTGAAGGAATGAACTGTAAGATATAGGAAGGTAAATAAAAGCAAGCAAGTTTCTGTGAACCTCAATGGGAAGAGCAGCAATGATGACTCTTCATGACCTATAGCCTTGAAAAATGACAGAATAATTTCCAGAATATGGAAAGACTACCACCATGGCAGGAGCTGTTGCCTTGGGTTGAGAACACAGCCAATTTGTCTTTTAATTTCCTACTGGTATTTTTCATTAGCCAAATTTGGAAAGTCAGAGGGTAAGTAATTACATTGATGTCATACACAAAGGTCAGCTTCTTGGATATAAGCAGAAGGAGTGAATGAAGAGTGGCTCTGCAGAACCAGCAAAGAAAATCTATCACACCATATTCTTTTCTCCTCAGAATATACTCTTGTTGCATATCCAGAAAAATATTCATATATGCAACATAGGAAACAACTCTCCATGGTGTACAATCTAATTGCATAGTAATGCTAATTCCATATGTTTACCTGAAATAAAAATAGTATTAGCCATCACAATCACTCTTTATAAAAAATAGGCTAATGAAGTGAGTTGACAGTTTTTAGAAGAAATAAAAATGGCTATTACATGAAGAAATGTTCAACATCCTTTTTTTTTTTTTTTTGGACAGTCCTGGACCTTGGACTCAGGGCTTGAGCACTGTCCCTGGCTTCCTTTTGCTCAAGGCTAGCACTCTGCCACTTGAGCCACAGCGCCACTTCTGGCCGTATATGTGGTGCTGGGGAATCGAACCCAGGGCCTCATGTATAAGAGGCAAGCTCTCTTGCCACTAGGCCATATCCCCAGCCCCTCAACATCCTTATCAATAAAGGAAATGCAAATCAAAACCACAGTAATATTGCATCTCATCCAAGTCAGAATGACCACTGTATTCTAAAGAAATGCTGATGATTAAGAAACACTGATATGCTGTTGGTGGGAATGTAAACTAGTACAACCATTATGGAAGTCAGTATAGAGGTTCCTCAAAAAATTAGAAATAGACCTGCCTTATGATTGCACCATACTACTCTTGAGTATATACCCCAAAGAGAGTACATCAATATATCAGAAAATTACTTGAATATCCATTTTTATTGCAGCTCTTTTCACAACAGCTAAGCTATAAAATCAACTGAAATGCCCAACTACCAAGGAATGGAGAACTAAAATATGGTACATATATACCATTGAATATTACTCAGCCATAAAGAGAAGTGAAATTATACCATTTTCATGGAAGTGGAGATCATCCAGTTGAATGAGATAAACCAAGCTCTAAAAACCAAAGAAAATATTGTATGTTTTCACTCATTTGTGCAATACTGATTTAAACTGATGTTGACAATGATGATAGTAATGGCAATGGGTTATAAATGCAAAATGAATATAGAGGAGGAGAGTGGTGAGAAATATACATCCTGACAGCATAGTGAAAACCACAAAACAGTGCTTTTTAAAAGTAGGGAGAAAGCAGGCTAGTGCCTCATGTCTATAATACTAGTTACTCAGGAAGCTGACATCTGAGGATCACATTTTGAAGCCAAAATAGGCAGGGAAACTGAGAAACTCTATCTCCAATTGACTAGCAAGAAAGCCAAATTGGAGGTATAGCTCAAATGGTAGCGTACCAGCAGTGAGAAAGGAAGCTAAGTGAGCATGGAATATTAAATTCAAATATTGTGGCACACAAAAAATAATAAAAATACTTTTACAAAGTAAGGAAGAGGGAAAAGAGAAATGGGAACATTGAGTAGGGTTTAAATATATTCAAAGTATATACTATGCACAGGTGTGCATATATCAAAACAAAATCTCCTTATAATACAAATGTACACCAATTCAAAACAAAAAGCAGTAGGGTGAGAGAAGAGAAACAGAAACAAAGTAAATCATACAAGCTTAACTCCATGATATTTTTAGCTCTTACATGTCTTACAGTGATAACCATGGCTTTCTCATTTCACAACCAGTTTATCTTTCTTTGCCCTATGCAATATCTTCAATACTCTTTTTTCCTAGTTTAATAATCCAAACCTCTGCAACTTCAAGACCTAATTTAAGTAGGCCTATATTTGATAATATTTTTCATTAATCATGGCTACTTAGAGAGTAAAAGAGCCACATCAGTGAATCCTGTTGGTTTCAGCAGCCGTCTTACTTTGTAGAGACAACCCAAATTTCCTTGACAATCAGAATCAGTAATCCCAGCCAGTACACTGATTCTTTGCTTTTTGGTTTGTGAGGAGCCCTAATTGCCTAAAGATAAGTCTCAATTTCAAGTTTAGTGGAACTAGGACTCTGTTTCCTGCGTAGAAGTGAACTATCTTGAGCAGTAGGCTTCCAAACTTACCCAAAGATTGTGGGAACAGGAAGTGAAAATGTCTTCATTTTATTGTTAATAATTGTAATTAATAATAATAAAAAAAATTTTACTTCTGGGTATGGCTGGCTTCAAACTGCAATCCCAGATCTCAGCCTCCCAAGTAGCTAGGATTACAAGCATAAGCTGCCAGTTCCTGACTAAAAAGATACTTCTGATATCTCTTGATGACATCAGTAATGGCAATGGGAGGAATTTGCTACTCAAATAGCTCCATATTCACTACCAGCAGCTGTGTTTATTTGCTTCAGGGAAGGCATGCTATCCAGGAATGAAACTAGAATTAGCCTCATGCTCTGATTTAGTTTTCCATAAACCAGCCATTTCCAAAACACATTTGACTTTTTCTTACAACTAAATAAAATGAAATGCCAATATAGGAGGAAATAACAGTTTTGAGTTGTTGATATATTTGATAATAGTAGTACTAACTTATGCACTTACTTTCTTCTTGGCTCCCTGACCTTACAGAGAGAGTTACAATAAGATTTCTGGTGGCGCCCACTTTCCTTATTTTAATGGACTTTACTCATTGTACCAGCATGGGGGTTCTAGTTGGTCAATATATTTTCTCCTATTAAACATTATGGGACTTGTAAAATTTTTTTAAATTTAATTTTGTTGTCAAGGTTATGTACAGAGGGGTTACAATTACATACTTAAGGTAGTGAGTATATTTCTTGTTGTACTTCTTATCCCTTCCTTCATTTTAAGTTGTCATTTCACTCCACAGGATGGCAGATCTGAGCTAAGATTTATCACTTGTACTTTCCATGCCCACACTCTGCTCACTGGGATATGATGGATTTTCAAGTCTCCAGGATTCAGTAAAAGTTCAAAGCTAATGTCCAGTAATGTCCATATATCTGAGGTTTTCTCTTTTGCATTCAGCCATCCTGGCAAATATATTTGAATGCTTTGGACCTAGATTGGATGAATAATAAAAGTATACAACTCTGGTTCCATTCTATGGTAATTCAGACAAAGCACCCAGAGTTTTTCAAGGAAAAGTATTCAATACTTTGAACATCCTTGGGCATGAACACTTAGTGTGAGGCTAAAAATTTCACTGTGGTCAAGTCAAGTTTCTGTTAGACTTGAATGTTTTCTACTTAACTGCATTAAACATTGTCTTAATCAGTTACTTCATGCCTAAGGATGCCGTGGTATATTAGCCATTACCAAGAATCTTGAAGACAGTAACTAGATTAGTCTTCCATGTATTTGGTTTAGTTAACATAGTTGTTCCTCTAGACTTGTATATGGGACTGGTTACTCCAATATTCATTAATTTTTGTACCTTGGTGAAGACATAATATGGTCATTCAAACATTTGAATCTCTTTGAGCCCTAAGAATTACAGTGCATAAGTTTCAATTTAGCATATTTAATATAGAGTTATCATCATTCTTTGGTGCTCAATTAAACATAGTAAACACTGAAATTCAGCTGGATGTATGAATTAATTTGTCCTGATCAGATATCATATTGTGTCTTTCTTGTTCTAATCCTTAGAATACATTCTCATGTATCTACCCATATATCCGATGATACTTGAAGTCAAGAACCACACTATTTTGATTTCAGAAGATTATATCATTTTTTTCATGGGAAGTAAAAAGTGTATATATCACTGGGCTATATTAGAGTATAACCCAGTCCATTTGTGCTCTTAGATGAGAATACAACAGACAATAACTAATTAAGAACATAAGTATATTTATCCCCGTTTTTAAAATATGATATGTCCAAAATCAAGGCACTAGTGGGTTTGGTGTCTAGTTGGGGACCAGTCTCCACTTCCACGATGGCTCCTCATTTCCATTTTCTCTGAAGGGCATGAATGCCATGTCTTTATATGGCATAAAAGATAGGAGGAGCACACCATTCTCTCAAGCCCTTTTAAGGAGACAAATACTTTTCCCAAAAGCTCTATTCCAGTGATCTAATTACTGCTTAAAATTTTTCCTCTTTTAATACTGTCACTTTGGTGACTGGCGAACATTAAAACTATACATAATCTAATGAAAAAATATGAGGGAAATGTGTGTATGTTTAAACATTAATGACAATGGATCATCAGAGAGGCAAAGATTGAAGATAGAAGAAAGATTGGGACATTCATGGGTATGATGTTCTTGAGAAACTGGTAAGAAAGGATATCTTTCTTTCTTTTTCTTTTTGTGCCACCCTAGGGCTTTAATTCAGGGCTTGAGCACTGCCCCTGAGTTTATTTTGCTCAAGGCTATCTCTCTAGCATCTGAGCCATAGATCCACTTCCAGAAGTTTTTTAGTAGTTTATTGATGATAAGAGTATCCCAGACTTTTCTGACGGGGCTGGCTTTGAACTACAGTTCTCAGATCTCAGGTCCCAGAGTAGCTAGGATTACAGGTCTGAGCCTTTGGTGCCCAGCTGTCAAAGAATATTATTAGCATGTGTGAGGATGTCTCAATGGAATTCATTTTTGTACAATTAATATACAACAATATGCCAAAAAATCCTGTTAAATGCTTCTTATTTTATGTGCCAGTACTGTGGCTTCAACTTAGGGCCTGGACACTGTTCCTTAGTTTTTTTCTCAAGGCTAGTGTTCTATCCCTTGAGGCACAGGTGTATTGCAGACAGCAGAGGTGTGGGGCACCCATGGTGTGGTCCCTATATTGCATGTGAGTTTTGCCTAGGCACTATTGGTGCTAGTTCTGCTGACAGCAAGGGCCTTTAGCATGAGTAGACTACAGTGATGAAGGCCTGAAGCATTTGTGCTCACACCAATCAGTGATGGGGCCTGGATACTATGTGGGGAGAGGCAGTTGTGACAACAAATCATCTTGCACATGGTCAGACAAGGTACAGGTGTAAAAACTACATAGGTGGGGAAGCAGCAGGAACCATGGTTTTTCTTTGTTAATCAATGTGTGACAAGGAGAAGGACTATTACTGGTACCAGGTAAAGTTTCTCTTGGCATTGTTGCCGGGTGAATCTAGGAGTGCAAGCTGGAGCCAGAGTTTTTTCTTGTCTCTCATCCCTAGATCTCTTTTAGTAGTAGCATGCACTTAGGAATAGGAAAACCAGTAAAGCCACAGATTCACTTATGGATCCTACAGTGACACAATATGGGAAGGGGAGCAGGGGAAACTGCAAGGTTCTGTCCTTACCCTGTCAGAACCTGGATGTCACTCAGGAGGAAAGGCTGGTGGAAACTTTAGAAGCTGAGTGGCATCAGTAGCCATTTTGTTCCTCTTTGATACTTTGGTGGTGCTGCCTGTCCAGGAGCAGTAATTCAGATGGAGCCTGATAAAGTTGCATTTAGTTTCCATATGTGTCCATGGTGGTACATCAACCAGGATCCCAATAAGTGTTCAAGGTCTCCTCAGGGTGTGCACTGTGTCAATAGCAAGTGCCCAAACACAGTGAAGATGGAGAAACATGTGGCTGCTAACTTCATTCTTAGCAGTGTTGTGACTGCATAGGCTGCTGACCTCAGTCTGTGAGGGCAATTGCCTTCATCATTTCATTTTTCTGTATTTCCATATTTTATTTTTCTACATATCCATCCCCTATAGTCAGGATATTTATAGATCATAATTATCTTATTGGGTTCAGTTAGGTTCATAAAGCTATTACTCCCAACCAGGCACAATAGATTGTCTATGAAGTCCCAAAGAGGTGACATGTAGAGATTTCTGAACCCGAGATCTCAAACAATAACTCACTTCTCAAGAATGCTCCAGGCTTCAGCACTTTAGGTGTTCATGAAAGAGATATCCTGAAGATATGTGAGATCTTTTCCCCCAAACAATGCTTTGGGGATTTTAGGTTATGTATCTAAGTGGGTTACAAGTCTGTGCAACTAATGAAACTGTCCAGAAGCAAGGACTGCCAGAATCTACACTGTTACAGCTTTCTATGGCTGCCTTTCACTCTTTTGTTTTGTCTGCCAGTGCTGGAGCTTGAACTCAGAGCCTGTGTACTGTCGCTGAGCTTTTCTGCTCCAGGTCTGCCATTTCAGCCATAGCTCTACAGGTATTTTGTTAGTTAATTGTAGATACTAGTCTCATACACTTTCCTGCCTAGGCTAGCTTCCAACTACATTCCTCAAATCTCAGCCTACTGAATTGCTAGGATTATAGGCATGAGTCACCAGTGCCCAGACTGTCTTGCATTCTTATTCCTGCAAAGCAAAGACTCCCGTTCTCCTGGCTGTGTATACAGGTAGAAAGATGCTATGACTGTTTGCTTTGCTATACTGTCTTTCTAGGTCTCTGAAACTTACAAACTTCTAGTCTATCTTGATAACTTTTTCTCTCTCATGGATCTTCATCCTCATGTTTTTTAAATCAATTTATTTCATACATTTGTCCCTATTGGATGGAGACTGTGATCCACTTATATTAGAAAAATTCCTGATAGAGATGTTATTATTAGCTCTTATTTGTTTTGTAGATGTATTATAGCATGTTAGACTTTCTAACGATATCTTTTTTTCTAATTCCAGGGTTTGAACTCAATATTTTGTTTTCTGTGCTTGGTCTGTGCTTGTGAGCCATGGCTCTATCTCTGCTTTCTCGTGGTGATTTTGGAGATGGAGTTTTGTGCATTTGGAGGTTCCTTTATAGGGTCTCAGAATTTTCTTAGGCTTTGATCACATTCATTTTGCTACTTAGATATGATCATTTTAATTACCTTATAATTCAATGATTCCCTTGTTTGTCTTCTCAACCAATTGTTTATTCTGTCCAGTGACATGTTTTCTTAATCAGTTACTGTTAGTCTTCCCTAAACCTTTTAAGCTTTCTTTTTCATAGCTTTTGTCTTTTGTCAGTTAGTGTTCTCATTTTGTTTATACACAGAATTCCTTTAGTTTTTTTCTTTTACTTTAATATATGTTCTGTATGCTTTGGTAGTGTACTTAAGATAGCTGTTTTTTGTTTTGTTTTGGGCAGTATTGTAATTTGAACTAAAAGCATTGTGATTGTTAGGCAAATGCTCTACCACTTGAGCTTAAGTCCTCTGCTCTTTTCTGCAGTAAGCTATTTTTTTTTAATTATCAAACTGAATTACAGGGAGGTTACAGTATCATACCTTAAGCATTGGATACATTTCTTGTACTGTTTGATACCTCTTCCCTCGTTCTCCCTCCCCCCTCCCCTTTCCCTACCCCCGCCATGAGTTGTTCAGTTCATTTACACCAAACAGTTTTGCAAGTATTGCTTTTGTAGTTGTTTGTCTTTTTTTACCCTGTGTCCCTCGAATTTGGTATCCCCTTTCAATTTCCTGGTTCTAATACCAGTATATACGGTTTCCAATATACTCAGATAAGATTACAGAGATAGTGTAGATACAACCACAGGAAGCAAATACAAGAAGATCATCAGTAATAGAAGCTACAGTTACACATAGCACGTTGAAAGTAGTTACAACTGTGATATAACAATCATTTCCATAACATGGAGATCATTTCACTTAGCATCATCTTATGTGTTCATAAAGATATAGCTATTGGGCTCTTGTGATCCTCTGCTGTGAATTGACTAAACCTGTGCTAATTATTCCATATAAGGGAGACCATAGAGTCCATGTTTCTTTGGGTCTGGCTCACTTCACTTAGTATAACTTTTTCCAAGTCCTTCCATTTCCTTACAAATGGGGCAATGTCATTCTTTCTGATAGAGGCATAAAATTCCATTGTGTATATGTACCACATTTTCCTGATCCATTCGTCTACTGAGGGGCATCTGGGTTGGTTCCAGATTCTAGCAATTACAAATTGTGCTGCGATGAACATTGTTGTGCTGGTGGCTTTACTGTGATTTTGTTTGTGGTCTTTTGGATAGATACCCAAAAGTGGGGCTGCTGGGTCATAGGGGAGTTCTATGTTTAGCCTTCTGAGGAATCTCCATACTGCTTGCCAGAGTGGCTGAACCAGTTTACATTCCCATCAGCAATGAAGTAGGGTTCCCTTTTGGCCACATCCCCTCCAACAATTGTTACTGTCAGTTTTCTTGATATTTGACATTCTTACTGGGGTGAGATGGAATCTTAATGTTGTTTTGATTTGCATTTCTTTTATGGCCAGTGATGTAGAGCACTTTTTCATATGTCTCGTGGCATATCCTCATTTCCTCATCAGAGAAGTCTCTTTGTAAGTCTTTAGCCCACTTGATGAGGGGGCTATTGTTTCTTTGTGGTTTTGTTTTGGATGAAGGTAGTTTTTTTAGTTCTGCATATATTTCAGATATGAGACCTTTGTCCATTGAATGGCCTGTAAAGATCTCCTCCCAATCTGTGGGCTGTTTATCTTGTGAGCTATGTCCTTTGCCGTGCAGAAGCTCTGCAGTTTGATGCAGTCCCATTTGTCCAACCTTTCTTTCATTTGTAGCATTTCTGGGTCTTTGTTAAGGAAGTTCCGTCCTGTGCCAAGGAGCCCAAGTGTTTCTCGTACTCCTTCCTTTAGTGTTTTCATGGTGTCTGTTTTGATTTCAAGGTCTTTGATCCATTTGGAATTGATTTTGGTGCAGGGTGACATATAAGGATCTAGTTTTAGTTTGTTGAATATGTTGAACCAGCTTTACCAGCACCATTTGTTAAAGAGGATATCTTTCTTCCAAATTATTGTTTTAGCTCCTTTATCAAAGATTAAGTAGGCGTAGTTCAGTGGGTTCATTTCTGGGTCTTCAATTCTGTTCCATTGGTCTTCAGGCCTGTTCCGGTGCCAATACCAAGCTGTTTTTATTACTATAGCTATATAATACAGCTTGAAGTTGGGTATTGTAATTCCTACAGCACTGTTCTTTCTGCTTAGGATTGTTTTTGCTCTTCTGGGTCTTTTATTATTCCATATGAATTTCTGGATTGCTTCGCATATTTCATTAAAAAATGGTGTTGACATATTAATGGGTATTGCATTGAATTTGTAGATAGCCTTGGGCAATATTGCCATTTTGATTATATTAATCCTCCCAATCCAGGAGCATGAGATGTTTCTCCATTTCCTTAGTTATGCCTTAATTTCATTTTTCATGTTTTTAAAGTTCTCATCATAGTGGTCTTCCACTTCTTTCGTTAAGGTTATTCCTAGGTATCTTATGTTTTTTGAGGATATTGCAAAAGGAGTTACTTTCCTGATTTCAGCCTCAGTCTTCGGGTCATTAGCATAGAGAAAGGTCGTTGATTTTTGATGGTTTATTTTATATCCTGCAACTTTGCCAAAGTTTTGGATGAGCTCTAGTAGCTTGGGGGTAACGTCTATGGGGTTCTTTAGGTATAGGATCGTGTCATCTGCAAAGAGAGAAAGTTTAACGTCATCTTTTCCTATTTGGATCCCCTTTATATTTTCTTCTTCCCTAATCCCTCTGGCTAGGAATTCTAGTACTATGTTGAAGAGCAGAGGAGAGAGTGGACATCCCTCTCTTGTTCCTGTTTTTAAAGGGAATGGCTTTAGTTTTTTTCACCACTTAGAGTTATGCTTGCTGTTGGTTTGTCATAAACTGCCTTGAATATATTCAGGAATGTTCCCTGGAATCCCAGTTTTTTCAGGGCTTTTAGCATAAATGGGTGCTGGATTTTATCGAACGCTTTTTCCTAATCCAGTGATATAGCCATGTGGTTCTTTACTTTGCTCTGCTTGATGTGGTGGATTACATTAATTGACTTGTGTATTTTAAACCAACTTTGCATCCTTGGGATGAATCCAGTTTGATCGTGGTGTATGATTTTTTGATGACCTGTTGAAGTCGATTGGCCAGAATTTTGTTGAGAATTTTTGAGTCTTCGTTCATCAAGGGAATCGGTCTATAGTCCTCTTTCCGTGATGAGTCCCTGCCTGGTTTGGTGATGAGGACTATACTGGCTTCATAGAATGTGTCTGGTAGTGAACGTTCTCTTTCAATTTCATTGATGAGTTTGAGAAATATTGGTGTGAGTTCTGTTTTGAATTCCTTGTAGAATTCTGCAGTGAATCCGTCTGGACCTGGGCTTTTCTTGGATGGGAGATCATTTATTGCCGTTTCTATTTCAATACTGGATATGGGTCTGTTTAGAAGGTTTAAATCTTCATGGTTGATTTGGGGGATATGAACTTTTTTTAGGGAATCATCCATTTCTTCCAGGTTCTTGAATTTGTTGGCATAAAGGTTTGTAAAATAGTCCCTTATTATGGTCTGAATTTTGGTTGTTTGTGTGGTGATGTTACCTGTTTCATCTCTTATCATGTTTATTTGACTGTGCTCCCTTCATTTTTTGGTCAGGTTTGCTAGGGGTCTGTCTAGCTTGTTGATTTTTTCAATGAACCAACTCTCTGTTTTGTTGATTCTTTTGATAGTTTTTTTCGTCTCTAACTGATTTAATTCTGATTTGATTTTAATTATTTGCTTCTGTCTATTGACTTGGTGTTTGGCTTGTTGTTCTCTTTCAAGGAAATTAAGGTGCTTCCTTAAGTGATTGAGTTGCTGTTTCTCCAGTTTGTTGGTGTATGCATTCATAGATATAAATTTTTCTGAGTACTGCCTTTGCTGTGTCCCAAAGGAGCTGGTACTTTGTGTCTTCATCTTGGTTGAATTCCATAAACATTTGAATTTCCATTTTAATTTCTTCAATGACCCTGCAGTATGCTATTTTTCAGATAGGATCTCACAGTGTTTTTCTAGGCTGGCCTCAAACTACAATCTTTTAAATCTCAGATTCAGAAGTAGCCAACATTACTGATGTAATCCACTGAGCACAACCTAAGATCATTGTTTTAAAGTCTTTTCCTAAACTCTGTGACTTGATTTCCTCAGAGATAATGCTTGGCAATTTATAATATTATCTTGTGTTTTGGTTTCCTATTTTTGTATGCAACATGACTTTTTTGAAAATTTAGTTTTTATAATTATAATATGGTATATACTAAAATACAATTCTCTCCCTTCCCGGGATTTTAATTTTTTTATTTTTAAAGATTATAGTGGCCCATTTGTTGAGACTACGAAAACATTTTTGGAAAGACTATTTCCTCCCATGTGTGGTCACCAAAGTCTCTGTTCTTTTAGCTTATTTTCAGCTAATGTTTTGACAGAGATTTCCTGGACTTCCAGAATCTCTTTCTGTATCTGAGGATGTTCGCTTTCCTTTGACACTGCTAAAACTTAGCTAGATTTGCTTTGATCCCAGTAATCAACCTGGTTGGAATGTATAACATGTTCTAAGGTCTTGTGTGAATGAGACTATATCTTTCCTGGGCATACGCATGTTTTACTAAACTATTGTGTACTTGACAGAGTCCTAATTTTCTCAATATTTTCTCCCCAGGTTTTTCTTCTGGACCATAGTTGATCTGTTGATTTCATCCATAATCTTTTACTTTAAGAATGTGTGAATGTGTAGTTACTTTGCAACTTTTACAGACAGAATCTGCTTATATTCCATCTGACTTTCAAGATAGATGATAAATGAAAGATTAATGAGTACTATCTAGAGCCTTTCTGGAGTCCCTTAGAAGGTGAGTGCAGATGTACAGTCTGCTCTACTCCTGTTGTTTTGACAACTTGTCTTAAAGACTTTAAAATGAACAAAAAATGACAAAACTTTACTCCAAAATTGCATTGGAGTAAGCATATATAATATCCTTAGGAACTGGAGGTTTAATATGTGATAATAGGTAATAAATGACAATAAAAATTAAAAGTAAACAGAATGGAACAAATAAAGTTATAAAATAGAATATAAATTTTAAAGCATTTTTGAAACATATGCTATACATGGAAACATATATTTTGAAATGTTTTAATTATCTTTAAGTAATTGTACAAAGAAGTTTCCATTTGACAAAGTAGTTTATTAAAATTGACAATCATGGTCCCATATCCTAATTTATCCTATGGACTTAAACAGAGCCAGGAATTTGCTGCAATATGCACAAAATAAATAATAAAAGTGAAACAAATATTTTACTTAACCTTGTGACTGCTCATTAGAAAGTGTACCTTCCATGTTATTGCTTAATATGGAAATACAGCTTTGTGTGTACATTTAAAATTTATTTTCCTTTAGTTTTGCAAATGTAGTATGTTAAATGAAAAAGACCAAAATGTTTTTCAATTATTGAAACTTGGGGATTAAATTATATGCTGTGTTAACTTCTGTACTTCATGAAATATTCATAAAAATATGTAGATTTCATGTTTATCATACTCTCTTTTGTGTGTACCTATAACAAATGAGAAAACATAACTTTTACAAGCAAACGTGGAACATTCACTAATACTTCATCTATGATAAAATTGCATTAAAAACTAGAAACTAAACTGATTTAAAAATCTTGTCTTCAGGGGCTGGGGATATAGCCTAGTGGCAAGAGTGCCTGCCTCGGATACACGAGGCCCTAGGTTCGATTCCCCAGCACCACATATACAGAAAACGGCCAGAAGCGGCGCTGTGGCTCAAGTGGCAGAGTAGCTGCTAGCCTTGAGTGGGAAGAAGCCAGGGACAGTGCTCAGGCCCTGAGTCCAAGGCCCAGGACTGGCCAAAAAAAAAAAAAAAAAAATCTTGTCTTCAACCAAGCACTGGTGGCTCACTCTTATAATCCCAAGTACTCAGGAAGCTGAGGTCTGAGGATCATGGATCAAAGCCAGCCTGAGCAGATAAGTCTGTGACACTCTTATCTCCAATTGAGCACTAGAAAAAAGCCACAATTTGAGTTTTGATCAAGTAGTAGAGCACTAGCTTCAAGCAAAAACGCTCAGGTACAACACCTAGGCCCTGAGTTCAAGCCGCAGGACAACCCCCCCCTTGCACACAGACACGTGTACCCCCCCACACACAAATTTTATATTATCACATCAAAAGAAAAGCCAAACTGTAGTCATAAGATAACAAGATACCGCCATGTTTTTAAGACCAAAGGAAGAATGCAAAGTCATATTAACATAAAATAAACAAACTCAAAAGGGTTATAACAAAGTACAAAGTAATGCACACAGGTGAAAATAATAAAAATAAAATAAATCAAAGATTAAGAAGAAATAAAATAAGAAAGCAGGTAAATAGTGTCAAGAACTGATTTGTTGAAAACATTCAACAAATTCTACAACTTTTGGGGAATAAATAGTAATAAAAACAAAAGTTAGAAAATAAGAGAAAAAAGAAAACCAATTTGCACACACAAAAAGAGAAATGGATATATCCACAAGTAACAAGGGAGACTGGAAAAGTTATTTTGAAATCATGTACACAGAACTATACTAAGAAAATATAAAGTATACAGGTTGGGAATATGTCCCAGTGGTAATGTTTTGTATTCATGAAGCCCTGGGTTTGATTCCTCAGCACTACATATTTAGAAACCGCCGGAAGTGGTGCTGTGGCTCAAGTGGCAGAGCGCTAGCCTTGAGCATAAAGAAGCCAGGGACAGTGTTCAGACCCTAAATTCAAGCCCCAGGACTGGCAAAAATGAATAAATAAACCAAGAAAATATAAAGTATTAAAGAAACGATTTCTGAGGAAATTTAAAGTTAATGAAAAAGATGTAAATAATAGGTATGGAAAAATCTAAAAATTACTATCAAAACTACAACCTTAGCTCACAGCAAGGGTATGGTGAAACTCATGTATTAATATAATAGTGGTATAAATGAAAATTGCAAATACAAATAGTCTTTTCAAGAGGTTGTAAAGGTTTTACAATGTTTGTATCCTTTAACTCAATAATCCCAGTTCTGAAAAAGTATCAAATATTTTTTCCTAAAGAAGATAATAGGGCAAGTTATACAAGACTTTAGGGAAACAAAATCATAGTCTATGTTTTCTATATGAGAATGATTGTTAGTTACATATGAGGGAAAACAAAAGGAAGTATCAGATCACATACATCTCCACAATGAAAGGAAGTGTTGGGCTCTGGCTATACCTTTAAGGGGCAGTCCCCAGAGGCCTGCCTCTTCTCCTGCCCTGGGGCAGCTTGGCTGTTAACCATTCCTACCTTCCCCCCCACCCCACCCAGAACCCAAAAGGCCACCCAAACCGGCCCTGCCTCACCGGGAAGCTCCGTGACATCACTGTGATGGACAGCTCAGATTAGCCTGTCGCTAATCTGACAGGCTAATCTGAGCTAGCGACTCCAGGTCCCTCCCCTTCCCACAGTCATTACTGCTATAAATGTATTTGCCCTTCCCTTTATTAAACGGAAGTTAGAGAGAAGGCTCCCGGAAATCGCCTATGTGTCGAGTCTTGCTTTAAACTTAAAGGGGGCTCGGTGGGTGGTTTTGCGGCTCTACCTCATCTCGGCTTTGCCCCCCTGGGATATGCTTCCTGCTCCTCCTGCCAGCGGGAGAAGCGCGCAGAGCCGAGTGTCCGGACAAGGAAGATAACTTAAATCAAGTAAAGCTTGAAGAAAAATTAAGAACTCAAGCAGAGCAAAGATTTAATAGAAAAGTCATAAACCATAAAAATTTGTAACCATAAAAAGTTAATGGATAAATATGAATATGATTATGAAACTTCATGTCAATGTCAAAAATAAGTCTCAAAAGATACTTGACATAAACAAAAGCAAAATGATTATACATCTTCATCATATAAAGTCTATCAAAAGCTTCAATTTTATCCTTCACATTGATAAAGAAAAAGAAGATCATATTTTCCATTACCCCCTACAAGAGTATGACTAGAATGTCTTTTGATTGCTAGAAATTTAATAAATATGTTGGGTGCTTGTGGCTCAAGGTTTTAATCCCAGCTACTCAGGAGGCTGAGATCTGAGGATAGAGGTTCAAAGCCGGCCTAGGCAGCAAAGTCTTTAAGACTAAGATCTCTAGTTAACTACCAAAAAGCCAGAAGCAGAGCTGTGGCTCAAATGAGAGTGCTAGCCATGAGCATAAACAAACTCAGGGACAGCACCCAGGCCTTGAGTTCAAGCCCAAGGACCAGCAAAATAATCCAGAGTTCTGATAAACAACATGTAAGAAAAACAAAAGAACTTATGTCCTAGATTTAGCTCAAATTCCTCAGAGTATCAACTCCACGACATTGAAAATAAATTCTCATTATTGTATTAGGAAACTAATAGCAATTATGGACAACACACCCTAGTCATTTTTTTTGTGTGTAAGCCTATATCAATCTTGGGATTTTATGAATCTTACAGTAGAATACATTGGATAATAGAGATTGTAGAAAAATAATTTGAGTAGACATTTTAGAGAAAAAAGAAAATTAAGAACCTTCCTGCCTCTTTTATTTCAGCCAAATGGAATGAAAATGCGTGAGAAAAATGATTTCACTAATAAATGTGACCTTGTAATATAAAATATCATGGGACAGGACAAGATTTATGTTTCCACCATTTGGGGAGGATCAAGGAGGAATGTGGGAAGGGAGTGGTATTCTCTATTTCTCTCTGATTTAAAACTTTGAAAAAAGTGTGTATTTGGAAGGAGCTAGACTTAGAAAACTTCTTTATACCTGGCAAGTTTCCCATGAAATTTTCATGTTCATCAGTTAACTTGTATTTTTGCTTTTATAATCTCAATAGAAATTATACATTAAACGAAATTTTTGTTTAAAAACAAATTTCAAGTTTGTATGAGTAAGTTAAAAAACTACAGTAAACTTGCATTTCTACAATTAAAAGGAAAAATATGAAATTACTCTCCATTTTATCTTTCTACCATTTTACTTTTCTGTTGTCAAAGTGAATTTCTCAGTGTAGCTGCATTTAAAAGTAAATGTGAACAAACTAAATAAGATTGAGCGAATAAAATTTAAGAAACTCAAAAGTTTCCTCTCTCTAGGTATTTCAATTTAGCAAGCTCTTGGCAAAATAGCATGTGAATTTCACATATAAATAGTGTGTGTGTGTGTGTGTGTGTGTGTGTGTGTGTGTGTGTGTGTGTGTGTGTGTGACAATCCAAGTCCTAGGACTGGCAAAAAAAAAAGTGTTTTTAGGATATTAATTAAACAAAAATAGATCTCACTATAGGGAATGAACTATTTAAGTTTTTTGTTAGGTAAAGTAATTAGGAATTTTATGTGTTTGATTATTTATTTTCTTTTGCTGGTCCTGGGGCTTGAACTCAGCCTGGGCACTATCCCTGAGCTTCTTTTGCTCAAGGCTAGCATTCTACCACTGCTTGAGCCACAGTGCCACTTCTCTCTCTCTCTCTCTCTCTCTCTCTCTCTCTCTCTCTCTCTCTCTCTCTCTCTCTCTCTCTCTCTCTGTTGTAATGTATTGGGGATAACAGTCTCAGGAACTTTCTTGCCTGGATTGGTTTCCAACCACAATCCTGAGATCTCTGCCACCTGAGTAGCTAGAATTTCAGGCATGAGCTACCAGTGCCTGGCAGGAATTTCATTTGTCACTCCTCTAATCTTGTAGTCTTTAATTCATTTTTGAAGTTTGTTTTATTTTATTTATTTTTATTTTTAACTGTTTTATTTTCATTTGTGTGAGAGAGTTCTGTTGCTTGAACTGCAGTCCTGGGTGCTACCCCTGAGCTTTTGTGATCAAGGCTGCAGTTCTCAATTTTTGGTGGCTAATTAGGGATAGGAGTCTCATCAATTTTACCGCTAAGGCTGGTTTCAAATTGAGATCTTAAGATCTCAGCCTCCTGAGCAGCTAGGATTACAGATATGAGCCACCATCACCTGGTTTATTTTACTTTTTATTGTATTGTATTGTATTGTATTAACTTACATTATACATACAAGGAGGGATAGTGTTTATTATGTGCAATAGTATTGTGGATATAAAATTGAATTAAACATAGTTATTGGGTGTAGAAATTTTGGATGTCAAAATAATTTCATTACCATTTTATGCTACCATTTTAATTTCTTCATTATCATTTAACCAAAGCATCTGTAACAGTGAAAGCACAGACTAGTAGAAATTATAGGTTAATATTTATGTGACCTTGACATTGAAAAGAACCTTTTTACATAAAAGCTGTGTTGTTGAGATATGAGAATAAGTACTACAGAAACAAATCTAACGAGTGGTAGGTATAATAACAACATAGTTGAAATGGCCTTAAATGTAAATGCAGTATAAAATGAAAAGCAAACAACATGTTGGCTAATTATGTACAAAATATTTCTCACACAAATGAATAATATACTAATATACATCTCTTACAAATGCCTATGAGGTCAAGCCAAATTACTTAAGATGAATTAGTATGTGAACACACAAGACCTAGAAAAGCCTGAATAGTAACTGAAAAATGCCTTTCTGAAAAGAAATATTAAGGACAGCACTGAAAGTGGAATTTTTCATGTTGAAATATTTCAGTTATTAATCTGAGACCTACTAAGCTACTAGCTGAGCCAAGAGAGTAGACACAGAAATGGAAACCTAACAGAATGGTGCATTTAGTGAGGTACAGACTAGAAGAGAAAGGAAATATCAAACTATAGGTATTAAGTGTTTATATTTATCCATTAAAATCCTTAAGTCTAGTATTAGTTTCTGAATATGCCTTCAATGCCACTATGTAAGAGAAATGCAAAAACTTCAGAAGAAAGAATTCTGTGAGTACATGTAAATCAACGTTGAACTGTAAGGAACTTTTTTCAAAAAGTTCTTCAGTAGTTACCCATCTTCCTAGTTTAGACACAGACATCCTGGTTTGTACTGAAAAATGTCATATTTATATAATACATCTCTTCAAGACTTAATTCCTACTAAGAATGCATATATATATATAGATATACATACATATATATGCATGTTATTTGGATTGTTAATATTAACTGAGTCAGTATCTTCATTGAATTAGAGATATTATCATAGTATAGTGCTTAATGATACAATAATTCTAAAATTATGAAGCATATGGCCAAACTTATGTCTTTGTATGTATACAGAGTCTAGAAAACAAAATGGCAAAAAGTATAAGAAGATTTTTTTTGTAGAGGGTATTATGGCTTCTTTCTTTTCTGTCTCCTTTTTCTTCTCCTGTTTTCTTTGCTCCTCCTCCTTCGTCTCCTATCTACATTAACAGAATTTTAACCAAGAGTTTTTGTAGAATGAAAACTTAATAAAAACTAAAAATAAATTAGTTTATCAAAAGAAATATATTTTATATAAGCATTTAAGTTTATTAGGAGACAGTGATGAATCCTATACTTCTCTTTTTTTCTAATCATTTCTTACAATGTATACCTATTAACAGATAGATCTGGAGTAAATATTGAGAGTCTCCAAAGATTAGGTTCTGCGGGTTTACAATCTTCTCGAAAGGTATTTCTTTCTCATATGTGCAAATGTGTGTCTATATTATACACGCACATATGCACATGTGAGTGTTTAATAGTACCATCATTTTTGTACATTTGTCCAGTGCATTGTTATCTTTTGATCGCATGGTTTTCATACTCTCCTCGGGTATATCAGAACACACCTGGAAACTTAGAAGTTTCACTCAAATAACAGTAGAAAAAACTGAATCAATTTGGAAAGTCAACAATGATTTATTAATATCTAGGTAGATATGTTATATAAGTATTTTCCAGCCAGGCACTGGTGGCTCATGCCTGTAACTCTAGCTACTCTGGAGGCTAAGATCTGAGAATTACAGTTCAAAGCTAGCCAGGACAGAAAAGTTCATGAAATTCTTATTGCCATTAACCACCAGAAAACCAGAAGTTGAGTTGTGGTTCAAAGTGGTAGAGTGCTAACCTTGAGAAAAAAGTTCAGGGACAGAGCCCAAGCCCTGAGTTCAAGCCCCAAGAATAACAAAAAAAAAAGGGATAAGCATTTCCCAAGATCTACTGATTTCCTTTATATATTTAAATGCATTTCTATGTATAGATCTCACTATTAGTCATAAGAAAGGAAATTGGTATGCCACATTCTGACCTGTATTTCATGAAGTCTTTGGGTAGTTATCTGTTGTGTACTAATAATATAACATATATTCAAGGAATTAACTCAGTTCTAGTAGAAACAGTGAAATGTTACAAATAACGAAAGCAAAACTCGGAGGGGGGAGAGTAGTGGGTCACCTATCTAGCAAGCTGGAGACCTATGTTGAAATCCTAGTATGAACAAAATAAGAAAGCAGTGAAATTTTGTAATTTATGTGGTTATGTCTCTAGTGCCTTGTATTCAAAACTTCAAAGAAAAAGGTTCTAATAATTTTGTATGAATGAATGTGAATGGATGAACAGGTAATATATTTAATGCATTATGATTTTGAGCAAATCATTGTTCTTCCCTTTAAGTTTTTCAGCCTCTTATTATTCTACTTTTTCATTATTTCACTGTGGCTAAGATTCTTAATACCATAGGGCTTTTTCCCCCTTCTATGATATCCTTATTTCCCACCTGTACTTTCATGATGAGCCTAAACCTTTATTATTCTTGGGATTCTAAATGTCACTTATTCAGAGGAGGTCTTCTTGATTACCCATTCCATGAGACTTTCAGTTATTTTTAACCAGGACATTTTTTTCAAACCAGTTACTATAGTTTCCAATTTCATGACTTTTATTTTTCTTCTTCTTCTTTATTGTCAAAATGAAATACAGAGGGATTACAGTTTCATATGTAAGGCAAGCACATTTCTTATCCAACTTGTTACCTCTTCCCTCATTTTCCCCAGTCTCCTTCCCCTCTACTTACCCCCCTCCCATGAGTTGTACAGTTGGTTTACACCAATTGGTTTTGTAAGTATCCCTAGAGCAATGGTTTGTCCTTTTACCTTTTGGCTCTCGATTTCGGTATTCCCTTTCCCTTCCCTAGTTCCAAAACACGTATATACAGTGTTGGGGCCTCCGAGATCCCTCTCCCCACTTCTCCGGAGGAGATGCCCAAATGTTGGGGTCTCTAGGACCGCTTTCCCCCTATCTCCCAGGGGAATGCCTAAATCTGTGATGGATTACACTAGGTTAAGGGGAAATGCCGAGGCCCCCCTCCCCGGTCCCCTTACGTGTGGAACGGCAGCGGAGAGAGAGAGACATTGGGGAGGCAATTCGATGGTCCATGCACCTCAGCCATGCAGAGGGCAGGCAGAAGAATTTATTACGATGACAAAGGCGGAAGGGGAAGGACTTAGGGTGACTGACTGGCTGACTGGGCTTCCCATTAGGTGATGTCATGAAACTTCCTCTGTGGGCAGGGGCTACAGCCCCCTAAGAGCTGGGTCTCTGTAGAAGTCCCCGCCATGATGGCATGCACGTGTTCGACCCAGGGGCTGGGGGCTTCTCTTCCTGTTAAGGCCGGAAGGTGGGAGGGGCTCCCTGCCACACTGCCCAGGGCTGGGGGAAGGGCAGCATGAATCCCCAACATCTGCCTTTTTTTGTTTTTTAAATTAGCAGGGGATGCTGTAAACACATGGCATATGTGGGCATGAGGCAAATGCTGACATAAGATATGTGGGGCCCATTCCACAAAAGGGGTGAGGGGTAGGTAAGGGGCCATCCATCTGGCTTTGTCCAGAGAAGTCAGAGTTCTTAGCTGGTTTTCGCACCAAGTGCAGACATTCCTCTTTTGGCGGTGAGGTAGAGGTAGGCTGAAGCTCTGGCATCTCTGATAGTTCACAGTAGCTGATAACACAAACATAAGTGATTAGTAAAACATTTCTTTTTCTTTATAAACATTGAAGCAAAGGCACTAGACCTTTGCGCTTACTTTTTTTCAAAACATTTCTATCATGAAATATTGGGGTTGAGTGTCAAAACCCTCAGCTCCTATTTTCTTTCCAATGGGAATCCCCAAGTCTAGCAGCAGGGGGAGAGGAAAGGAAGAAACACGGTGCAAAATTTCTTTAGTATTTTGTGTGACGCTGTGGGCAGTATTGCCACGGCAAAACATTGCGCCATGAGACGCTCAAGAAAGAATCTAGAAAGCAAACAAGGAAAGGAAGCTTGGTTGCCTCCTACCAGCCTCCTGCCGTATGCAGTCAGGCTTTCCATATTCCCATGGAAGAGCAGAAGAAGTCCAACATGGTCCTTGTCTTCCCTGGAGAGAAGAAGAAGAAAACATTTCTCCAGAGCGGGTGCTCTGGGTTTAATTTTTCAATCTGGAAAAGCAAATGCAAGGCTCCATCCCACACTGATTTGGGATAATTAAAAAATTTTTTTGATATTTAATATAAGAATAACTATCCTTAATTAATCCTGGGGGCTACCTGTAAGCATAACTATTCTTAATTAATCCTGGGGGCTACCCCCCCTCTTTTGTTTTTTAAAATTATGACACCGGTGGGCACCAGGCAGAGAGTATGGGTGGAGGTCTCTTCTTCTGTAGCTACTTCCTGCTGAAAGGGGGCATCGTAATCAAGGGCCTGGCACCATCCTGTGTGGCTGGCAAAAGTTCCCATCATTACCACGAGAATGGTCACTAGGGCCAGAGAGTGCTATGATCTCCTCTGGCCCATTCCTGCATCTTGGGCATACCCATAAGTTTCCAGGGCTGGGGCCTCCAGGGTTCAGGTCTGTTTTAGGGTGACGGCTATGAACGGCAAATTCCCAGGTGGTGATCTCAGCAAGAGATTTTATTCTGTTAAAAGAGACATTTGAAAAGGTCAGGCAAAAGATTGATAAGTTTATAGGGCTAGTTAACATGAATGGCATAGAGCATACCCTGGGCATAATCCAGGAAAGTTGCATTTGGAGCATAAATCCAATTGTAAAATAAACAGGTAAGGAGAAATGACTGAAAGAAGTGTTTAGTGATAGAAAACCGGTTTGGCATAGCCAGTCAGAGGCAAAAAATAAATAAATAAATAAATAAATAAATATATATATATATACACATATACATATATACAACTGGCAGAAAAAGGAAAATGGACAGGTATTACCTCTCTTGATTTCCCGGCTCTGATTTATTTTGAAAGGGCAAGACAAGGCAACTTCGTTTAGGATATGACACCATTCTCCTCTCACTCCACTCCATATTCCCGTCTCCTGGACTGGCTAAGTCCCAGGACTTCCTGCACTTATTGCGGGGATGGCATGCTCCCATCCGCATTTCTGGGTTTTGAACTCGGGGCCTGAGCACTGTCCCTGAGCACTTCTGTTCGAGGCTAGTGCTCTACCACTTGAGCCACGGTGTTGCTTTCAGCATTTGTTGGTCCTTTTGAGCCAAGCTCTCAATCTGGCTCTTTGTTGGTTAACTGGGAGGTGGAGTTTTAGAGAGATTTTTCTTTTGCCAGGGCTGGCTTTGAACTGCATCCACGGAGTTTTAGATATAAAAGCCCCTTTTATCTCCAATTGAGCAACAGGGAAAACAACAGCGATAATCCATTTGTAACTTGTTGAGAATTGACCAAAAACTGCTTGTTAAGGTTTTTCTGTAACACTTAGAGAGCATGAGACCTATGCGCCATCAACTGGAATCACACCATTTAATCTTACTGGCAAGAAAGAGAGAACACAGATAAATGACAACCGAGGGCAAAGGGTTAAAGCAGTGTGGAATCCTCAGTCCCAGCAGTGGCTGCATCCCTCATCCCAAATTGGCAGGTTCCATGCCATGTGATGGACAGATCTGGGCAAGGCTGCAGTGGCATCTCTGGATAGACTGTCACATCTTGTCTTGGGTTACCTGCAAGATTTCTACACAGACTGGTTGATATTTAAATTTTTCCCAAGCATTTCTGGCTTTTGTGGGTTGATGCCCTTCTGGTTTAAGCAGGGTAAAAGGATTTTCTTAATCACACAATCCACGTGGTTATCTCTGTGGCCACCAATATAACTATGGTGATTTAACCTGGAGTAACTGTTAGGATAGGACTATTCACATCCTTACAGGCTCATAAATCGTTCAAGCAGCTTCCAATGCAAGAGAGAGAGAGAAAGAGAGAGAGAGAGAGAGAGACCAAGGGATCATTAGTAGTGAAATCAGGCAGCTTGGGAACAGACAGCTAGCACACACATTGGACCTGTATCCTAGGAAGCAAAATGTCAATTTTGGGTCAGGAAAATTTAGTTTAATAGTCACATTTGTATGAAACGATTCCAATTTTTTTATCTTGCGAGTTTATGAGAACACAGGAGATAAAAATGGGAAGGTAAAATCTTAATTTATGCCAAAGAATTGTCAAGACTAGATATACACTTGACTTTTAACACACTGAATATAAAGAATAACACACTGGTTTTACATCACTGTACTTATACCACATCCTGCATATTTGAACCTTATGGAATTTCTCTTAGACACATTTGCCTGCATCCGAACATTGAGTTGAAAACCTATTTTGTTTTGCTTTTAAATTTTACCAGACATACAGACACGCATATGAACCCTGAGCACTCTTAAAATTGCTTTTTTGATTGGCCATTTAAGTTTTCTGGAATTCCAGTGGCAAATGGTATTAATGTGCGCATAATAGAACTACATGGTTGAATATAAAGCAAAAAGAAAACCTCTCCTAGTCACCAATCCCAAGACAAATCTGGGACTCCCTACATGACAATTTTTTAAATCACACCAGAAAAGCAAACTTCCATCCATCCAGAAAAAACTCCTCCAATTTTTGTATCATTGAACTGGTAATTATAGGAAATTCAACCAAATTACTTATTGCTGTATCAAAACTCTTTGTTTCCCTTTTTTTAATATTCCGTTTTAGTTTATAATCTGAGGCGTCTCCTTCTTTTAACTGTTACCCATAAGCTATTTGTCAGGAGGGAGAGAAATGCAGCAGCTGCATGGTGGGGGGGATTTGAGCTCACAGGCGCAGACTCTAGCCCCACCCAGCTGTGGCAAGACCGGCAGCTTGGCCCAAAAGCAGTTTTTGTCCGAAAGCCACCGCCGCCGCCGCCACCTGTGCCCACCTCCCCGGACGACTGCCCGCCATTTCCCAAGCACCACTGAGAAAACCGAGCCGTCTGCCCCGGGGCCCCAAGCGTGTAGCCGCCGCCGCTTGTGAACCCCACCTGGGGCGCCGGCCCAGGTGGCCGCAAGCAGCCGGAGCACTGCCGCCACCCGAGGCCATGTGGGCTCCAGCGCACACCGCAGCTTGTGAACCCAAGCGGAGCCCCCCCCCACCCCGCCCGTGGCCGCACGGAGCCCAAAGGCTCTCCGTGCACCCCACCACTTGCTCCCAGATTAGGACCTGGAAACGCCAGGTGCGCGAGGGCTTCCGCCACCAATCCCAGCACTCCACTGCCGCTTCTCCGCAGGACGCGTGCCCTGCCCCATCCCGCCTGGCACCAAGTCGCCATGGCGGGAAAACTCTTTCCTGTGCCACTTCCCAGGACTCGCGAAGCCCCGTGAGCCCATGCCTGTTTTCTCTCTATGCATTTTCCCCCCATCTGGGCGGGCACTTCCTCCTAGGAGCACAATTCCTAAGCGCAATCTGTGGGGTTGCTGTACCCCAAAATTCCCGGCCATGCGTTCCTGCCTGTGCCCCGCATTCAGGCGCCAGATGTTGGGGCCACCGAGACCCCTCTCCCCACTTCTCCAGAGGAGATGCCCAAATTTTGGGGTCTCTAGGACCCCTTTCCCCCTATCTCCCAGGGGAATGCCTAAATCTGTGATGGATTACACTAGGTTGAGGAGAAATGCCAAGGTCTCCCTCCCCGGTCCCCTTACATGTGGAACGGCGTCAGATAGAGAGAGACATCGGGGAGGCAATTCGATGGTCCATGTGCCTTAGCCGTGCAGAGGGCGGGCAGAAGAATTTATTACGATGACAAAGGTGGAAGGGGAAGGAATTGGGGTGACTGACTGATTGGCTGACTGGACTGCCCATCAGGTGATGTCATGAAACTTCCTCTGTGGACAGGGGCTACAGCCCCCCCAAGAACTGGGTCTCTGTAAAAGTCCCCGCCATGATGGCACGCACGTGTTTGCCCCAAGGGCTGGGGGCTTCTCTTCCTGTTAAGGCCGGAAGGTGGGAGGGGCTCCCTGCCACACTGCCCAGGGCTGGGGGAAGGGCAGCGTGAATCCCCAACATACAGTATCAGGGGTAAGATCTTAGTAAGATCAGTTACAGTAATAGCAGGGGTAAAACCACAGGAAGGGAATAGGAGAGAAAAACGTAGGGTTTCGCATGGCATGTTGAAAATAACTACAACAATGATATACCACATATTTCCATAACTTGGAGTTCATTTCGCTTAGCATCATCTTATGTGTTCATAAGGGCATAGCCATTACACTGTTGTGATCTTCTGCTATGACTATCCTAGAAATGTACTAATTATTTCCTATGAGGGAAACCATAGAGTCCATGTTTCTTTGGGTCTGGCTCACTTCACTTAGTATGATTTTTTTTCCAGGTCCTTCCATTTCTTACAAATGGGGCAGTTATTTTCTGTCACTAGACTATACATCCATAAGAGCAAGACTCTTAGTTTATTTCTGTATCATCATTGTTCTGAACAGTACTTAACTCATTAAAAATGTTCAAACAATGTTAGAGAAATAGGTAAGAGAATAATTAGGGGCTGGGGAATGAGGGCAGCCCCCTGCTCCAGATTAATGTTTCATAGATGTTATCTTAGCCTACTAAGCCTTAGGCATTCTTTCCTTAAGGAAATTTTATGCCTCCATAAATGAGTACATTGTTCCATCCTGGTTTCTTGCTTTTGTTTATTTTCCTTACTATGATTAAGAAATCCTAGAAATGAAAGTAGGATAGTAAGCTACAGGAAAGTTCTGATCACTGAACTTTGAGAATACATTTTTAATCATGAAGCAATGAAGAGAGGTTCTAAAGAAAATATCAAGTAATTGATTCAAATCATCCAAGGAGAAGAAACAGTCATTGATTTATAATGACTGGAAGGCAAGATTTCTGAAAGTCAGAGGAGGAAGGAGGTAAGTGCATGGCACGGAGGCAGTCCTGCCCCAGGGGTATACTGCACAGAAGATTCATTATAGAGGGAAGAAGTGATGCCTGCCAAATAGGTTGCCTAGGACTCAGACTCTAATATATGAATGTCAAACATACAAATATTCTGTGCTTAATAATCATATTAAATGATCAAATTAAAAATACTACCTGTGTTAGTTTCCCATATACATTATAACGTGGAATCTCTAAATACTTTTGTAGCATTTTAGGAACAGATGGCAGAATCATAACCAAGATACAAGATCTGCTTGTCAAAAGTAGGGCTGAGGCATAGGAAAGAGGCCTGAGTTTCATTTTGCATCAAATTCCATTATAAATAAATATTTTAGCATTAATTTTTAATTTTATGCTTTGTACTCTCTGATTGAAGCTATCCTAGAAATTCTAGTTAATCTTGCCAAACTTTTGATGAATGATTCTATTGGCTCTAGTGCAAAATCCAGCCAGGAGGTGGGTCTTTCAGCAAATACAAACAGCTTTCCAGAAATGAACACTGCTCTTCTATGGTAACTTTACTGCTTGATTTTATGAAAAAAGTTTTATATAAAGTAAATATATATTTTAAAAGTACCAGTTACTCTATTGTAAATTTTAAAGCCAGCTAGCAATGAACACTGGAGCACAGAAATGTTGCCAATCTAATAAAGGCAGACAGAAACTACTTACTTTGGCTAGTTGAGTGTTCTGCTTAGCTAGGAAGTTTTATTTCTCTGTGTGATAGACAGTTCAATCCTAGAAGTGCAAATAAGAAGAAGTCCCAGGACTTTGGGGATAATAATGAAAGGTCTCAGTCCTCTGGGAAAGCTTTAAAAAGGTCAAATATGCCTCTCTATTCCAAACTTAAAATCCCAATAGGGAAACAAATAAGAATTCAAACATGATCATAATAAGAGAACAAGAAACAAGTGACTATTAAACAAAGAACAAGAAACAAGTGACTATTATGGCCATACATTGTAGAATCAGTCTCATTACACTACATATGAATGGAGTGAAACACTTTATGGAGACTGTGAAAATGGAACAATGACGTTTATTGAGATTGGTTTGGAGAAGGAGAAGAATGGGGGAGAGTAATAGAGGGAGTGAGTTTGACCAAATTACATTGTATACATATATAGACATATCAAAATGAAACCCCTTGTACATATTGTTTTACCAAAGACAAAATAACACGAGTGAAAAAGATTATAAAATTAAAAACAACATTTTTGAGAAAATAAAGCTCCAATTTAAACTAAAATTTTAAACCATGGTTTCTTTTCCCTTGTATATTTGCCATCCATTCTTGCTTGTTTTCTTGAGGTGAGATGGAATATTAGTATAGTTTGATTTGCATTTCATTTGTGGTAATGATGTTGAACATTTCTCAATGTATTTGTTAGCCATTTGTAGTTCTCCTGAGAATTGTCTGTTTAATTCACTTGACCATTTACTAACTGGATTAGGTGACTTTTGCTGTTTATTTTTTGAATTCTATTTAAATTCTCTATACTAATCCTTTATCATTTAAAACATCCAGATTCTCTCTAAATCAATGGTTATCTCTTGGGTCTAGTAATTATTTCTTTTGCTGTGCAGAAACATTTGAATTCACTGTAGTCTCTTCTAGCATGTTGCCTATGCTTTCTTGTAATTGATTTAAACTTTTAGGTCCTCCTTTGGGATTTTTTATCCATTTGCAGTTGATTTTTTTTACAAAGTGAGAGATAGGAGTCCAATTTCTCTCCCCTACATGGTAATAACCAGTTTTAAAGAAGCTATATTGGGCTGGGAATGTGGCTTAGCAGTAGAGTGCTTGACTTGCATGCATGAAGCCCTGGGTTCGATTCCTCAGAACCACATAAGCAGAAAAAGCCAGAAGTGGCATTGTGGCTCCAGTCGTAGAGTGTTAGCCTTGGGCAAATAGAAACAAAGGAGAGTGTTCAGGCCCTGAGTCCAAGCCCCAGGACTGGCAAAAAAAAAAAAAACAACCTTGTCTTTTTTCCCCTGTATGTTTTGACTCATTTAGGTGAATGTAGCTAGTTTTATTGCTTGGGCTTCCCTTCTCTTCCATTGGTCTTTAGGTCTGTTTTTGAACCAGACTATACTGTTTTGTTACTATTGCTCTGCAGTATAAATTGAAAACATTTATTGTGATTTCCCCTACTGTTGCTCTTTTTATTACAAATTATTTATGACTTTGGGACTCTTTTTTGCTTCTTTACGAATTTTTACTTTGATTTTTCTGTTTGTGTGATGAATGGCATTGAGATGTTGATAGGTATTTCATTGAACCTTTATATTCCTAATAGCATTATTGCCATTTTCATGATATTAATACAACCAATCCATAAGGGTGGGAAGTCCTTCTGTTTTCTGATATTTTCAATTTCTTTCTTTAAGTTTTATAATTTACATTTTAGAGGTGTTTTACTTCCTTGGTTATAATATCTAAGTATGTTATTGTTTTCAAGGCTACTTTGAATATAATGGTTTTCCTAATTTTTTTTAGCATGTTCATTATTTTTGTGTTGATATTATATCCTGCTACATTTCCAAACATGTTTATGAGATTTGGAAGTTACTATTTTTTATGGAATCAGTAGAATCTGTTAAATATAGAATTGTGTAATTTGCATATAGGGATGATTTGACTGCTTTCCTGTTTGAATCCTTTTTATTACTTTCTCCTGTCTTAGTGCTCTGAGTAGCAATTCTAATACTATATTAAATAAGAGTGGGAGGAGTTGACACCTTTTACTCATTCTTGATATTAGGTGAATGGTTTAAATTATTTTCCATTTTATATGATGTTGCCTGCAGGTTTTTCATATATAAGTATTATTAACTAGTGCAACCACTGCACGACTAGATAGAAGGTCAGAAGACATTTTGGTAGAAAGATTCCATGAACAACATTTGTGAAGGAAACCAGCATGAGTGATGTGGGAAAGAAATAAGACAGAGGAACTTCTGGGAAGATGGCAGAGAAGCAGCAGAGCCCTAGCTGAGCTCCCTCCGGCGTCACAGATTTCCCACCTCATAGAAACTTTTACTCCTAGAAAGACAGCCAGAGTAAGTTCTAACAGTACAGGGATTCTGGCCAGGAAGGAAAAATCCACTTTGCTCTTCTGAAAATACAGATTTGAGCTCTGGGCAGCATCTCACCACCACGCCAGTGCCGGCACCAGCACAGCACCCAGCACAGCAACCTGCACTCCGCACAGCTAAAGCACACAGCATAGACCAGGGAGAAATCCTCCAGATGGCAGCTGAGCACGGACGGGCTGAAATCGCAGAGAAAATATGAGTACCCCATGAAAGATATTCTCACTCGTGCCCACAGAGCAGCTTATGGAAGGCAGCCCTTCCCCCACCGCCAGAGCAAAGCGCCATCTTTGCCACTGGCATAGGGTCAGACCAGATTGGAACTGAAGCGGGCCTGGGGAAAGCAAGGTCAAAGGAGCCATCTTAAAAAGGGCAAGAGGGAGGGGCTGGGGATATAGCCTAGTGGCAAGAGTGCCTGCCTCGGATACACGAGGCCCTAGGTTCGATTCCCCAGCACCACATATACAGAAAACGGCCAGAAGCGGCGCTGTGGCTCAAGTGGAAGAGTGCTAGCCTTGAGCCGGAAGAACCCAGGGACAGTGCTCAGGCCCTGAGTCCAAGGCCCAGGACTGGCCAAAAAAAAAAAAAGAAAAAAAGAAAAAGAAAAAAAAAAGAAAGAAAAGGGCAAGAGGACCGACCAGTGAGAGCCAGCTCCGCCCAGGAGAACATCCCCTGCCCAGGCGGGAGGCATGTCCTGGGACTCAGCTTAGCCAGAGGTGCCCCATCCTGCCCGCCTGAATTGCTAAATTTAAAGCAAAAGCAGGGAGCAGCTCCCGAGGAATGGAAACACCAGACAGGGGAACAAACAGTTCCTGGGACAGCTAAACGGTCCCGTCACAGAGGAAGCCCAATTCCCAGCCTGAAACAGAGCTGCATTCCATAGTCACCTCTGCCAAGGAGGCTGCCTCCCACAGGCAACCAACTTTCAGCTGGGTAAAACAGGCCAGAGGCGCCCCGCCCTGCTGAGTCCACAGCCTATTCAAAGAAAGGCATCAAAGGCAGCAGCTCCACAGCAGACAGAGGAGCCACAGTTCCCAAGATGGCTCACGTCCCCATCTACAGAGGACTCCCAAGGCCTACCTGCAAGCTGTGTGAACCACAGAGACCCAGGATTGCACCAACAGAGGAGAAGGTTCAGAACAGATCCACCCCTTGCAAACTGAAATCAAGTCAAACCAGCTAATCAGGAAAATAGACTGCAGACCATCGCAAGGAAACCAGAGACTGGGGAAAGACTACCCAAACGAGGAGGACTCCATCTTTTTTCTTTCTTTTCAAACATTTTTTAAACTTAAAAAAAAAAATTTTCTTTTTAATTTTTTCACTTCTGAAACGTCGTTGGTTTTTTTTTTGTTTGTTTCTTTGTTTTCCATTTTTACCGGTTTGTTTTATCAAGTTTTTTGTTTGTTTGTTTGTTTGGGGTGTTCCTTTTCTGTTTTTTTTTTCTTTTTATTTTTTTTCTTTTTAAAATAATTTTTCTCTGTCTTGTGCATCTGTCTTCCAGTATTTTTACTTTATTTCTCTCTTTGCGTTCTCTTTCTTTAAAAATTACTTTCCTATGAATAACACCTCCACTCTTTTCTGCTAACTCTCCATTGTCTATCATTTTAACCTTCTTCTTTCTACTGATTCTACTCTTCTCCACATTTCCACGACCCTGAAACTAAACCAAAATCACCACCACCCCACCAATACATTTTACTCTATTCTCCTTACTACCTCCAACTTATCCTCCTGACTTACTGCCTGGACCTCCAGGTGCCATTGACTCCTGGTTATTGGTTAGAGGGTATCCCAGCTTAACCCGATTGAATCAAAGGGGTTTCTAGAGAAAGCCAGCCCTAAAAGAACTTAATATAAAAACAAGAATTGCTTATAGGGTTGTAAAAGTAAATAAGTAACTACTGAATACAGGGCCCAGGATCGGTTGTTATATTGAAACTGTATTCTTTAGGAACACCAAATCTAATATTATAGGCAGGTATACAAGGTATCTGTAAATAATTGTGAACTTGTAAGATTTACACAACAGTGCTTGGTAAGGGCTACTTTGAGTCTTAAATGGTGCTCACAGATGCTGGTAGACTGGCATTCCCAATTCAGATGGGCAGAAGGAACACAAGACAAATGGCAAACAATGAGTCTTATCCCCCACTCAAAACAAGAAGGAAGCAGAGCAGTCAATCAAAGACATAGAAGAGAACCCCCAAAATGCTCTACAAATTCTACTGATAAACATGATAAATGAAAAGTTTGAATCTCTTCAGTCAATTATTCTAGAGCGTGAGAATGCAAACCAAAAATTAATGGAGAATTTCATGGCATCCACAAATAGAAAGAAAAATGAACATCAAGAGTCAAATGAAAAGATAGCTACCCAGCTTAAAGTATTGAGAGACAACACTCAAAACCAAAATAATGAAGTTAATGAAGTAAAGAAGTCCATACAAGACCTAACAAATGACATGGAAATCATCAGGAAAGACCAGTCAGAAGGAAAAGAGATTCAAAATCAAGTAGCTAGCCTACAGTCTAACTGAAGCAGAGGTTCGAATCTCAGGAGGTGAAGATTCCTTAGATTCTATGGAGAAAGATCAAAAATCAATACAAATCCAATCCAATCAACAAAACAGATCGCTACAGGAGATTCAAGACACGATCAGGAAGCCCAATTTAAGGGTAATAGGTATTGAGGAAAACGTGGAGAAAGAGGTTAATGGGATAGGCAATCTATTTAACAGAATATTAGCTGAGAACTTCCCAAATATCCAGAAGGAAAGGCCTATACAGATACAAGAAGCATTTAGAACCCCAAATCGACCAGACCAAAAGAGGACATCCCACCGACACATTGTGATCAAAACAGGATCAGTAGAGTAAAAGGAAAGAATCCTTAAAGCTGTTAGGGAGAAGAAAACAATCACATATAAAGGAAAAGCAATCAGAATTTCTCCAGACTTCTCAGCAGAGACCATGAAAGCAAGGAGAGCCTGGAATGAAGTATACCAAACACTAAATAAATATAACTACCAACCAAGAATTCTGTACCCAGCCAAACTCTCATTCATAGCCGAAGGTCAAATAAACGTCTTCCAAAGTAAGGAAAAACTAAAACAATATATCTCCACCAAATCAGCTTTACAGAAATTCCTCAAAGATGTACTATACAGGGAAAATAATCAAGATCCCAATACAGACAGAGAAATGAATGCTAAAGAGTAAACATCAGATGAAGAAATAGGAAGACACAGCTTTAAACAAGAAACTGATAGTGAAAGGAACAAACGATCATCTCGCAATCCTAACTCTCAACATTAATGGACTTAATTCTCCAATCAAACGACATAGCCTCATAAGTTGGATCAAAAATCAAGATCCATCTTTCTGCTGCCTCCAAGATACACATCTATCTAGAAAAAGTAAACATCTTCTAAAAGTGAAAGGCTGGAATCAAATCTATCAAGCAAATGCCCCCCATAAGCAGGTTGGAGTTGCAATCCTAGTATCAGACAAAATTGACTTCATATTAAAAAAGGTAAGGAGAGAAAAAAAAGGCTACTACATACTAGTAAATGGATCTCTCCTACAGGACGATATAACCATTCTAAATATCTACACACCAAATTCAGGAGGACCCAACTTCATCAAACAAACACTACTGACTCTAAAAACACGCATAGACCCAATCACATTGATAGTTGGGGACTTTAACACTCCACTATCACCTCTGGACAGATCAACATGCTAAAAACGGAACAAAGAAACCACAGATCTTTATTACTGCATAGACCAACTAGACTTAACCGACATCTACAGAATATTCCACCCAGCAAGGACAGAAAAACATTCTTTTCGGCAGCACATGGAACATTCTCCAAAATAGATCACATCTTAGGGCACAAAGAAAATTTGTACAAATTTAGAAGTATCAAATCCATTCCCTGCATTCTCTCAGACCACAATGCAATAAAATTAGAGATCAACTCAATCAGCCACCACAGAAAATCCTACAACTCATGGAGACTAAACAACACACTGCTGAACCATCAATGGGTCATTGAAGAAATTAAAATGGAAATTCAAATATTTATGGATTTCAACCAAGTTGAGGACACAAAGTACCAGCTCCTTTGGGACACAGCAAAGGCAGTACTCAGAGGAAAATTTATATCTCTGAGTACATACATGAACAAACTGGAGAAACAACAACTCAATAATTTAAGGAAGCACCTTAATTTGCTTGAGAGCAAAAAGCAAGCCCAACCCCAAGACAATAGACGGAAGCAAATAATTAAAATCAAATCAGAATTAAATCAATTAGAGATGAAGAAAGCCATTGAAAGAATCAACAAAACAAAGAATTGGTTCTTTGAAAAATCAACAAGATAGATAGACCCCAGGCAAACCTGACCAAAAAACGAAGACAGCACACTCAAATAAACAAGATAAGAGATGAAACAGGAAACATCACCACAGATATAACCAAAATTCAGAAAATAATAAGGGACTATTTTGCAAAACTTTATGCCAACAAATTCGAGAACTTGGAAGAAATGGACGATTTCCTAGAAAAAAATTCATATCCCCAAACTCAACCATGAAGAATTAAACCTAAACAGACCCATATCCAGTATTGAAATAGAAACGGCAATAAATGATCTCCCATCCAAGAAAAGCCCAGGTCCAGATGAATTCACTGCAGAATTCTACAAGGCCTACAAAACAGAACTCACACCAATATTTCTCAAACTCTTCAATGAAATTGAAAGAGAACGTTCACTACCAGACTCATCTATGAAGCCAGTATAACCCTCATCCCAAAACCAGGCAAGGACTCATCACGGAAAGAGGACTACAGACCGATTTCCCTGATGAACATAGACGCAAAAATTCTCAACAAAATTCTGGACAATCGACTTCAAAAGGTCATCAAAAAAATCATACACCACCATCAAACTGGATTCATCCCAGGGATGCAAAGTTGGTTTAATATACGCAAGTCAATTAATGCAACCCACCACATCAACCGGAGCAAGGTAAAGAACCACATGGTTTTATCTCTGAATGCGAAAAAAGCGTTCAATAAAAACCAGCACCCATTTATGCTAATAGCCCTGGAATAACTGGGATTCCAGGGAACATTCCTGAATATAATCAAGGCAGTTTATGACAAACCAACAGCAAGCATAACTCTAAATGGCGAAAAACTACTGCTATTCCCTTTAAAATCAGGAACAAGGCAGGGATGTCCACTCTCTCCCCTGCTCTTCAACATAGTACTAGAAGTCCTACCCAGAGCAATTAGGCATGAAGAAAATATAAAGAGGATCCTAATAGGAAAAGATGAATTTAAACTTTCTCTCTTCGCAGATGACATGATCCTATACCTAAAGAATCCCATAGACTCCACTCCCAAGCTACTAGAGCTGATTCAAAACTTTGGCAAAGTTGCAGGATATAAAATAAACCTTCAAAAATCAACAGCCTTTCTCTATGCTTTTGACCCGAAGACCGAGGCGGAAATCAAGAAACCACTCATTTTGCAATAGCCCCCCAAAACATAAAATACCTAGGAATAACCTTAACTAAAGAAGTGAAAGACCTCTTTGATGAGAACTTTAAAAGCTTGATAAATGAAATTAAGTCAGAAATAAGGAAATGGAAAAACTTCCAATGCTCCTGGATTGGTTGGAATAATATAATCAAAATGGCAATATTGCCCAAGGCTATCTACAAATTCAATGCAATACCCATTAATATCCTAACACCATTTTTTAATGAAATAGAGGAAGCAATCCAGAAATTCGTATGGAACAATAAAAGACCTAGAATAGCAAAAACAATCTTAAGCAGAAAGAACAGTGCTGGAGGAATTAAAATACCCAACTTCAAGCTGTATTATAAAGCTATATTATATTATAAAGCTATATTATAAAGATATATTCAAGCTGTATTATAAAAACAGCTTGGTATTGGCACCGGAACAGGCCTGAAGACCAATGGAACAGAATTGAAGACCCAGAAATGAACCCACACAACTACGCCAACTTAATCTTTGATAAAGGAGCTAAAACTATAGTCTGGACGAAAGATAGCCTCTTTAATAAGTGGTGCTGGCAAAACTGGCTCAACACATGCAACAAACTAAAACTAGATCCTTATATATCACCCTGCACCAAAATCAATTCCAAATGTATTAAAGACCTCAAAATCAAATCAGACACCCTGAAAACACTAATGGAAGGAGTAGGAGAAACACTTGGGCTCCTTGGCGCAGGACGGAACTTCCTTAACAAAGACCCAGAAAGGCTACAAATCAAAGAACGGTTGGACAAATGGGACTGCATCAAACTGCAGAGCTTCTGCACGGCAAAGGACAGCTCGCAAGATAAACAGAAAGCCCACAGACTGGGAGAAGATCTTTACCAGACTTTCAATAGACAAAGGCCTCATATCTAAAATATATGCAGAACTAAAAAAATTACCTTCTTCCAAAACAAAACCGCAAAGAACCAATAGCCCCCTCATCAAGTGGGCTAAAGACTTACAAAGAGACTTCTCTGATGAGGAAATGAGAATGGCTAAGAAACATATGAAAAAATGCTCTACATCACTGGCCATAAAAGAAATGTAAATCAAAACAACATTGAGATTCCATCTCACCCCAGTAAGAATGTCATATATCAGGAAAACTAACAATAACAATTGTTGGAGGGGATGTGGCCAAAAGGGAACCCTACTTCATTGTTGGTGGGAATGTAAACTGGTTCAGCCACTCTGGCAAGCAGTATTGAGATTCCTCAAAGTCTAAATATATAATTACCCATGACCCAGCAGCCCCACTTTTGGGTATCTATCCAAAAGATCACAAACAAAATCACCGTAATGCCACCAGCACAACAATGTTCCTCGCAGCACGATATGTCATAGTGAGAATCTGGAACCAACCCAGATTCCCCTCAGTAGACGAATGGATCAGGAAAATGTGGTACATATACACAATGGAATTTTATGCCTCTATCAGAAAGAATGACATTTTCCTTTTTGTAAGGAAATGGAAGGACTTGGAAAAATTATACTAAGTAAAGTGAGCCAGACCCAAAGAACCATGGACTCTATGGTCTCCCTTATTGGGAATAATTAGTACAGGTTTAGGCAAGTCATAGCAGAGCATCACCAGGCCCAATAGCTGTACCCTTATGAACACATAAGATGATGCTAAGTGAAATGAACTCCATGTTATGGAAACAATTGTTATATCACAGTTGTACCTACTTTCAACGTCCCATGTGTATCTGTAGCTTCTACTATTGATGATGTTCTTGTATCACATTCCTGTGGTTTTACCTACACTATCTCTGTAATCTTATCTGAGTATATTGGAAATTGTGTATACTGGTATTGGAAGTAGGAAATTGAAAGGGAATACCAATATTGAGAGACACAGGGTAAAAAACGACAAACAACTACAGAAGCAATACTTGCAAAACTGTTTGGTGTAAGTGAACTGAACACCTCCGGGGGAGGGGGAAGGGAAAGGGGGAGAAGGGAGGGGGCTATGAGGGACAAGATAACAAACAGTACAAGAAATGTATCCAATGCCTAAAGTATGAAACTGTAACCTCTCTGTACATCAGTTTGATAATAAAAATTTGAAAAAAATAAAAGAAAGAATACAGAAACCATTCAAAAATTTTCAAGGATAACATCTGTCTCTACATAGAGAATGAGATAATCTTGAAGTGTAGAGTGTAAATCTTTCTTGATTCCCTACTAAAGACCATAGTTAATGGCATGGATTTGTATAATTATTTCTTAGTGATTTATTTTAATGCTTTTAGAAGAAAGCTATCATTTCTTACTTTCACACGATTTTCCTTTTCTCTTTTTATTTGGCAGTACTGAAACCTAAACTCAGTGCCTTCTGCTCAAGAGGTTGCACTCTGTCACTTGAAATATGCCTCTAGCCCTGCTTTTTTTTAGTACTGGGGCTTGAAATCAGGGTCTGGGTGCTGTCCCTGAGCTTTTTTGCTTAAAGCTAGCCCTCTATCCCCTTGAGCTGCAGTGAACTTCTGGTTTGCTGGTGGTTAACTGGAAAGAAGAATGTAATGGACTTTCCTGCCAGGCTGGCTACAAGTTACGATCTTCAGGTCTCAGCCTGTTGAGTAGCTGGAATTATTGCCGTGATCTACCAGTGCTCTGCAAGCACTACTTTTTGCTTGCTGTTTTCAAGATATGATCTTTGAATTTTTTCTGCCTGAAAGTGGATGGCTCAAAGTGGTTTTGCTGATTATTTTGGAGACGAAATCAAGGAGACTTTTCTGCCTGGGCTTATCCTGACCCTTGATTCTTCTATTTTATTTTATTTTACTTCACTTTGTTTTTATTGTCAAGGTGATGTACAGAGGAGTTACAGTTACATACATAAGATAGTGAGTACATTTCTTGTCAAACTCATTATCTCCTTCATCATTTTTCTCCCACCTTCCCTCCTCCCCAATTCCCCACCCAAGTTGTACAGTTAGTTTACGAAATATTGTCTTGTAAGTATTACTGTTGCATTCATTCACCTTTTACCCCTTGTCTCACCATTTTGATGTTCACCTTCCCTTTCCTAATTCAGACAAACATATATACAATACCAATGGTACCAGAATCAAATACAGTGCTAATAGGGACTAAATCATAGTGAAAATAAACAGAAAAAAAGATATTTCACATAGTATGTTAAAAATAACAGCAATAATGCACTGCTTGTTTCCATATCATGGAGATCATTTTGCTTAGCATCATCTTATGGGATCATAGGCACATAGATACTGAGCTATTGTGATCATCTGCTAGGACGGCCCTAGACATATATTAGTTATTACCAATGAGGGAAACCATGAGTCTATGTTTTTTTGGGTCTCGCTCACTTCACTTAGTATGATTTTTTCCAAGTCCTTCCATTTCCTTATGAATAGGGCAATACCATTCTTTTTGATAGAAGCATAGCATTCCATTGTGGATATATACAATTTCTTGATTAATTCATCTATTGAGAGACATCTGAGTTGGTTCCATATTTTAGCTATGGTAAATAATGCTGTGATGAACATAGCTGTGCTGGTAGCTTTAGTGTGGTCTTGCTTGTAATCCTTTGGGTAAATGCCCAAAAGTAGAGTTTCTGGGTCATAGGAGAGCTCTATATTTAGCCTTTTGAGGAACCTCCACATGGCTTTCCAGAGTGGTTGAATAAGTTTACACTCCCACTAACAATGTAATAGGGTTCCCTTTTGGCCACAGCCCCTCCAGAATCTGTTGTTTTTAGTTTTCTTGATAATGGCCATTCTTACTAGGATGAGGTGGAATCTCAATGTTGGGTTACAATGACTTTCTTCTTGCATATCACATTCAATTTCTCTTCTAGAACAATTTTCAGATTTCAAAATGGAACCTAATAAGAAAAAAACAGTACATTTCATGGACCTGTAGCCATATTTTTTCATAGTCCCTAAGTCTTCCATAGGTCAGATATGAATTTTGCATGATGTTTCAAAGATAAATTGATGAGACAATTAGAAATCCCAGAGTCCAAGGCAGTTCAAAGAAGATACCATGACTTACTCTGTTGGGTAAGTGGGCAGAAGAGGGCGCCACAGGCTTTAAGAGCATTTTGTAGAGCTAGGGCTAGCTAGCCCTTTAAGTAGAATGGTAGTCAGATGGATCAAACCACATTATTATTGTTTAAAAATAATTATTGGGTGTTCCCATGTAGGCAATTACAGGAAATATTTTTAGAAGACAGAAATAATCATGTTCAGAATGCATTTCATTAACTTTTAAATTTTCACCCCTACTTCAATGTTGTAAAGACACCAGATTTTAATCTTTTATTTTTACCTAACAGATAGAGAAATAATCAATAATTGATTGATCATTTATTAATCATTTTGGACATGTAAATTTGAAATCTTGAGACCAGTAGAACTTTTTGAGATTGCACTTAACTCATTTAGGTGACAATAAGAGAAAAGACAAACTGAGAACTTAAGAAGTCAGAAGATCAGATTTTGACAAAGTTGGGTGTGATTCCAGGATTTGCAGGTGTGTATGTGTGTTTATATGTGTGTGTGTCTGTGTGTGTGTCTGTGTGTGTGTTCTGCATTCTGTAATAAACACACACACACACACACACACACCACACACACACACACACACATATATATATATATATATATATATATATATATATATATATATGGGTAATACATCAAGGAATTGCTCCCTTCAATTAGATGGGAAGTTGTTGAAGCATTTATTAACAAAATAGCATTTTTCTGGAATTTAAAAAATGTTAGTAATGTTAGTAATATTGAGTGGGAAAGTATATAAATACCTGATTTGCTGATTTGCAGTATGTTCTTAATTACAAATAGTTTTAAAAACAATCTGTGAAACAATGCCTCTTCTCAAGGAACACTAATCAAGGAAATAAGCAATGTATTTTTTAGCACTTATGTAATATCTAGCCACACAGAGAAAAAATGCTAATAAGTCATCTGTCAGAACCAGAGAAATATCAGTGAAATGGATCCAAGGATGCAAAATAGAGACTGATTACAAAAAATTTTACTGAATTTTCCTGGAAGAGAAGATTCCTTTTCAATATACACAATCAAGGGCCATAATAGGATTTCTTGTTACATAACCAAAATAGCCAATCTACATAACAAACAACCTAACAATGTACAGAATATTCTCTATCCTCTAAAGCATAAGTAAATTAGTAAGTCAACAAAATTCTAAGATAGAGAATCATTTGCACAGTATGTTTGGATTAGTTTTCAATGTTCTTTCTGTTTTGATTTTTTCCGCTCCGGAAAGCCAGATAAGAACGTGACCAAGAACTGCTTTAACTTTGTTAATGTGTAACAAATAGATATTTGGGGATGATTTTACTGACCATTGAACACACTAGGAGGTTTTATTCTTTCCAAAGGAAGCCATGTTTCTGTTACTTAACCTTGAACTTTAAAATTTTTCATATTTTGTAAACTCGTTTTTTTTGCCAGTCCTGGGGCTTGGACTCAGGGCCTGAGCACTGTCCCTGGCTTCTTTTTGTTCAAGGCTAGCACTTTACCACTTGAGCCACAGGGCCACTTCTGGCCTTTTCTATATATGTGGTACTGAGGAATCGAACCCAGGCTTCATGTATACAAGTCAAGCACTTTTGCCACTAGGCCATATTCCCAATTTTTTGTTTCTTGATATATGAGGCAATTTGCTAAGAAAGACACCAGTTCAATTGCATAGTTCCTCCTATAAAAAGTATGCAATAGCTCCTTGAAAGAAGTTTCTAGTGAAACAACTGATGCTTTGAAAATTTTTGTAAAAATTCAACTGTGCAAAGTAAAGGTCATGAGCAATAGGAGGTTTTTAGAAAAGCTAACTGTGCAAGGGCTGTAAGCATGTTGAAAAGCACAAAGATAAATGAAGCCAGGTGCATGAAAAGAGACACTGATATCAGATCTTGCTTCGAAATGAGTTACTCATTTGTGAGCCAGTTTTAGATAGAAGTTGGTATGAAGGAATAAGGCTCAAGTATGAAATCTTGGCTGTCAGGAGCTAAAATGAGTTTGATGAATTTGGGAATTGAGTTTTATTTTCCATTAAAGTTTGCCTTAACTTTTTAAATTAACCACCACAAATTTTATTTTTAAAAAATGCATTAATTTAAATGTATATTGTCAGAGGCACAAATGTTCTAAATCAAGAGATGGGTATGCAAAGTAAAACAGGAGAAAAGCCTATGTACAAGTAGAACATGGAATTTATGAATAAGGTTTAGATTGGTGAACTGGATTCTAACCACAGTTTTAGTGTAAATTTACCATGTTCCTCTGGTCCTTAGTGTCTTTATTTGATCATTTAAGATTATTGTACTGAATGACCTTCCAGGCACTTTTTAGTTCTGAGATTCTAATTAAAGCCACATGGAATGAATTACTGCAAATTTGCTAGTGTTTGATTACTTTTCACTTACAACTAATAGCAAATAGTGATGATAATTAATATTAATTTAATTAGAGCCTCCTACTCTCATTCTAAGTATGTTGATGCTAAAGCAGGGTTATATTTAGTTTGGAAGTATGTTGCAACACTTCTCCATTGCTCAAATCCAGAGATAAAGATGGAGAAAATAGAAATTGAGGCATTGTTCAACCAGTACTGTGCTTGTCTAGTAAAAGCAAAAGGATGAATAAAGAATATTACATATACTAAGTACATTATTATACATACTACTTATATTATACATGATAAGCAGTAAGTATTATACATGCTAAACAGATAAGGAAATATCATGAATGAGGTTAAAAAATTGGAAGAACGATTAGAATTTGAAAAACAACACAGGACCAGATAACCTCCAGATTTTGTGATTTCATCAATGGTCACTAAAAATTGAACTATGTAAATGAAGTCATTTTTATCTCTAGCTATTAAGTTGCCTCTCTTGACTAAGTGGCTTGTGTTTTACTCTACAGAGTGCTCATTTGTTCCCGGAGCATCAGTTCTGGATAAATTATCTCCAGCAAAAGCAACTTGCTTTTGAGAGGCTGTCTTACTACAAGGTTATATTTCTCTTCTTGGAAATGACAGCAGCACATCTATAAACAGCCACTTTAAAAACTTTTATAGGTTATGTACAGAGGAGTTATAATTACATGAGTCAGGTAATGAGTACATTTCCTTTAGAATAATGCCATCCCCTTCCTCACTCTCTCCCAGTTTTTCCCTTCCTGACTTTCCTCCCCCCTAAGTTGTATCATTCATGTTCTTCATAGTATCCTAATGGGTTTCACTGATGAATTGGTTCACCCTTTGTCCCACAGTTTCTGTACATGCCCCCCTCCCCAAATCAGATAAACTTATACAAGACAAAAGGTGCAGCGATAAAAAACAGCGACAGAATGGAATAAACCAAAGAAAAAGGAAAGAAGAAAAGAACTTCAAACAGTATAACAATAAACCTCTTACATCAGTTTCTTGGATCCTTTTATATGATCTTATGCATATAGATACTGAGTCCTTGTGATCGTCTCCTAAGAAAATCTTTCTTTATTCTCACAGTGTGAATGCTTACATTGCTGCTCAATGAATCATGTCCAAGTGCAATTATTTGTCTCTTACTGTCCATTGGCTTTACTTGTAGATTTATAGGCACATTCTAATTATTACCAATGAGGGAAACCATAGAGCCTATGTTTATTTGGATTTGGTTTACTTTGCTTAGTATAAATATTCCATGTATTTCCATTTCCTTATGAATGAGGCAATGTCATTCTTTCAATGGAAGCATAGAATTCCATTGTGTATACATACCACATTTTCTTGATCTATTCATCCACTGAGGGACATCTGGGTTGATTCCACATCTTGGCTATGGTAAACAATGCTGCAATGAACATGGTCACACTGGTGGCTTTAGTGTAGACTGGTGTGTGGTCAATTAGATAGATGCCCAAACTTGGTTTGCTGGGTTTTAGGGAAGCTCTGTTTAGTATTTTGAGGAACGTCCACACTGCTTTCCAGAGCGGTTGAACAACTTTACATTCCCACCAACAGTGTAGTAGAGTTCCCTTTTTTGCCAGTCCTGGGGCTTGAAATCAGTGCCTGAGCACTGTCCCTGGCTCCTTTTTGCTCAAGGTTAGCACTTTACCACTTGAGCCACAGTGCCACTTTCAGCTTTTTCTGCTTATGTGGTGCTGAGGAATTGAACTCAGGGCTTCCTGTGCTAGCCAAGCACTCTACCCCTAAGCCACATTCCCAGCTCTCTAGTGTTCCCGTTTGACCACCTCCCCACCAGCAGCTGTTATTGTTAGTTTTCTTGATAATGGTCATTCTGAGGTGAAGTGGAATCTCAATGTTGTTTTGATTTGCATTTATTTTATGGCCAGTGATATAGTACATCTCTTCATATATCTACAAGTCTCTCTCTTAAGTCTTTAGCCCACTTATTAATAGAATTTTTTGTTTCTTTAAGGATTTGGTTTTGGGAGGTTTAACTTTTTACACTCGGTATAGGAGGCCCTTGTCTAATGCATAGCTAATAAAGATCTTCTTCCATTCTGTGAGCTTTCTATTTGTCTTGCTTGCTATGTCCTTTGCAATGTAGAAGCTCTTCAAGGCGAGCACTTTTACCACTAGGCCATATTCCCAGCCAAATAGAAGCTCTTCAGTTTGATGCAATCCCACAAGTCTTTCTTTGGTTTGTTGAGATTCTGGATCTTTACTTAGGACGTTTCAGCCAGTGCCAAGGAGTCTTAGGGTATTACGGGAAGGGATGGGGAAACACTACCAGCCACACGTTTTCAAAATGTGTCAGAACAGCAAGAGAGACATTCAACTAAAATGCTGTCTTCAAATGATGGCCATGATCAGCCTCAACTCTGAGGCTACATAGTTGCTTTGAAAAGTAAGCTATGGATTCACTGTAGTGTGAGTGAGTGTCAAGGAAATATTTGATATTTGTAACGGAATAAAAACAAAAAAAAGTCAAAGTCCTAAATAAACAAAAAGGTTTGCTATGATGATATATTTTCTATTATCCTTCATGGGAAGCAATATACTGGGATTGAATGTTTAAAAAGTCAATTGAAACTCAGTTACATTTTGCTTTACTAGTGCAACTAGGCCCCACTAACATTTTATGCAGGACTATAATTTTTCAACTCATCACAACATTTTCAAGTTTTTGTGTTTACTATGTCTTTGGAGGAGAGATTAATGATTTCTTATATGTAAATAGCATCTACACTTCTAACTTCATGAATACCACACAACCTAGGAACATAGGACAGTTGATATTATTTTCATTTTAAAGAAGAGGAAATCAAAAGCTAGCAGGTGAGGTGCATCTGCATGTGCTGCACACTAGCAGCAGATCAGGAAACTCAATTGTAGAAATAAGGCATTTCAAACTCTTACAAAATTCTCAGTTTTGTCTTTCTAGATTGACACTGGACGTAGTAATCCTGACCTCTACTCTCAATTTCAAAGATACGGGAAAAAAACTCAGTTGTCAACTGTGTTAAGAAAACTCAGGAAGAACAGTACCAAAAACTGGAAATTAATAATTTCAACCATTTTAAAGAGGTCAAGGATGAGGACTTGAGGAAATATTACTTTGTGTGTTACATTAGAAATAATTAATGACTCTCAACTAGAGGATTTTTCACTAGAAAATATAGAAATCAGATTTTAGGAAAGAGAAGACAAAGGTATGGAAGAGAAAGGTCAAATTCATTGGAAAAAATTTAGGGGTAGAAAATATATCAAAAGACAGTGGTAAATTTTTAGAACAAGTGTTTTGCCATGTTTAATGATATATAAATACCTCTTACATTAAACATTGAAACAGAATGATAGGTAGATGAAACAAGAAGGTGAATATAGGTTGTATCTATCAATAACTGAGTAAACATAAACACCTAAGGGTGTGCTTTTGCATTTAACCATGCATAACTTTCAAAACAAAACCAAAAAGAAAATAAATGAGCTATTGGCACTTTAGAGTGACATGGTACCATATATTACCATATATTTCTTTACATTTTCCACTAGAATTGAGTAGTGCCACCCACACTGTTGACAGACTAGGGAAAATTTTTTCATAGTTCTTATGGTATCAATTTTTAAACCCTTCTGAAAGTTCTACCTATTTCCTTTCTTAAAGACTCTACTAGATGAATCTGTTTACAAGTTTCAATGAAAACCAGCTACCCAAGACCAGAAATAGATAAATTCAAATATGACTAACTAATGAATAGTCCGAAGACACAGTAGTCACTTCTAATTAGATTCTAATATTTTAAATTACTTTATAAATCCATAAGGGTGTATGTTCATATGTATACATCCATGTGTCTATTCTTTATGTATTTTTGTACAGTATTCTCATGGCAGCCTTTCTCTGTAGTGCTGTGATAGGAACCTCAAAATAGCAACCTATTTATATGAGGACCCAGGGAAAATCTGACTAATAGTACTGGCAAGATATCAAGTTCCTCTCCCATCTCATACCTTTCCCTGTCTTTTCCTTGTATTTCCTTGACTTCTTTTTCAGGCTTAATCCCCAAGTTGAATTATAGTCTTTCAATGTCTGCCAGTTCTCATTCCTATCCTAAGTGTGATTGAAATATGAACACATGGAATCCCTTAACCTGAAAGGAAACATCTCCATGGCCTAGGCAGTTGATCAGGTCATATTTCATCAGCCACAGTAGGCAGTATCTGAGAATGTAAGGCATTCATGAGGAGCCTGACTTCAGTTTCGCTTGAGCTTTATAAATGGATCCTCCTGGGATTTCATGGCTTTGCTTCATTCAAAATATATGTGTTTCACATGACTGGTAATCCCCAGATGCAATTTATCGGCACCTGTTTTGTTGAGAATAATTTGCCCATTCAAACAACTCAATATTTCCTTATAATTCTCAAACTCTCAAACAAATTTAAGATACTAGTTCTTCATTTTAATATTTAATATTTTCAATAATATTTTCAATAATTCTTCCCATCTCTCCATAGTTAATGGTACATGTTACATGATAGTACAGGGCATTTCTATGAAGATATTTTCAATCTTATTATATCATCTGCCATTCAATGATCTCATGGTACCACATTAAAAAAAGACATAGTATACCTTCTTCTACAGTAGGAAATGTGTGTGTGTGTGTGTGTGTGTGTGTGTGTGTGTGTGTGTGAGATACTTTATATGGAAAATACTAAATTGGTCCATAAATACCTTTATATCCACTTTCACATTGTACTTATTCTGGGGGTAAAACATTCAGATGACTGTCAGGTTCTTAAACTTGTTTAAGTCACATCATAACTCAACTATTAGGTTCTCAGTATTGATAAGCAGACTCACAATTGAACCGATAAAGAACGATAGAAAAATTGGCATTAGAACGGAAATATTCCTTTGCCTGATATACTGAAGCTATGAATCAATTCCATTGATTGGAATGGGTCTATTTTCAGTCTCAATGTTGAACTGATATTTAGATCAAGCCAACATATGTTTAGATGGAGACTTCTGGGAAGACGGCAGAGGAGCAGCAGAGCCCTAGCTGAGATCCCTCCAACATAGCAGTTTTCTCACCCCATAGAAACTTTTACTCCTAGAAAGACAGCCAGAGTAAGTTCTAACAGTACAGGGATTCTAACCAGGAAGGAAAAATCGACTTTGCTCATCTGAAAACACAGATTTGAGCTCCGGGCAGCATCCCAGCCCTGCACCAGTGCCAGAGCCAGCACAGCGCCATGCACAGTGATCCGCACTCCACGCGGCTAAAGCACACAGCGTAGACCAGGGAGAAACCCTCCAGATGGCGGCTGAGCAAGGACGGGCTGAAATCACAGAGAAAGGGTGAGTACCTCACAAAAGATACTCTGACTCGCGCCCACAGAGCAGCTTCTGGAAGGTAGCCCTTCCCCCACCTCCAGAGCAAAGCACCATCTTTGACACTGGCATAGGGTCATACCAGACTGGAGCTAAAGCCCACCTGGGGAAAGCGAGGACAAAGGAGCCATCTTTGAAAAGGGCAAGAGGGACCGACCAGTGAGAGCCAGCACCGCCCAGGAGAATGCCCCCTGCCCAGGCAGGAGGCTCATCCTGGGCCGCGGCTTAGCCGGAGATGCCACACCCTGCCCACCAGAATTTCTAAATTTAAAGTGAAAGCAGCGAGCAGCCACCAGCGGCACAGAAAGACCAGACAGGGGAACAAACAGTTCCTGAGACAGATAAACGGTCCTGTCACAGAGGAAGCCCAATTCCCAGCCCGAAACGGAGCTGAATCCCATAACCAGTTCTGCAAGGTGGCCGCCCCACCCAGGAGGGAGGAACTTCCCCCAGGAAAGCTACTCTCAGCCGGGTAAACCAGGCCAGAGGCGCCCCGCCCCGCTGATTACACAGCCTATTCAAAGCCAGGCATTAAAGGCCACAGCCCCACAGCAGACAGAGGAGCCACGGTTCCCGAGACTGCTCACGTCCCAATCTACAGAGGATGCCCAAGCCTACCTGCAAGCTTTGCGAACCTCAGAGACCCAGGATTTCACCAACAGGGGAGAGGGGTCAGAACAGATCCACCCCCTGCAAACTGAAAGCAAGACAAACCAGCCAAACAGGAAAATAGACTGGAGACCATTGCAAGGAAACCAGAGACTGGGGAAAGACCACCCAAACAAGGAGGACTCCATTTTTTTTTCTTTTCAAATATTTTTTTTTTGGCCAGTCCTGGGCCTTGGACTCAGGGCCTGAGCACTGTCCCTGGCTTCTTCCCGCTCAAGGCTAGCACTCTGCCACTTGAGCCACAGCGCCGCTTCTGGCCGTTTTCTGTATATGTGGTGCTGGGGAATCGAACCTAGGGCCTCGTGTATCCGAGGCAGGCACTCTTGCCACTAGGCTATGTCCCCAGCCCCTTTTCAAATATTTTTTAAACTTTTCAAAAATTTTTCTTAAATTTTTTCACTTCTGAAACATCGTTGGTTTTTTTGTTTTGCATTTTTACCTGTTTGTTTTATCAAGTTTTTTTTTTTGTTGTTGTTTGTTTTTCTGGTGTTTTTCCTTTTTATTTTTTATTTTTTTTTTTAAATAATTTTTCTCTGTTTTGTGCATCTGTCTTCCAGTATTTTATCTTTATTTTTCTCTTTGTGTTCTCTTTCTTTAAAAATTACTTTCCTATGAATAACACCTCCACTCGTTTCTGCTAACTCTCCATTGTCCATCATTTGAACCTTGTTCTTTCTACTGATTCTACTCTTCTCCACATTTCCCGGTAACTGAAATTAAACCAAAATCATCACCCCCTCCCCAATACATTTTACTCTATTCTCTTCACAACTTCTAACTTTCCCTCCTGACTTACTGCCAGGACCTCCAGGTTCCATTGACTCCTGGTTATTGGATAGAGGGTATCCCTGATTAATCTGAGTGAATCAAAGGGGTACATAGAGAAAGCCAGCCCTAAAAGAGCTTAATATAAGAACAAGAATTGCTCATAGAGTTGTAACAGTAAATAAGTAACTACTGAATACAGGGCCCAGGATTGGTTGTTATATTGAAATTGTATTCTTTAGGAACACCAAATCTAATTTTATACACAGGTATACAATGTATCTGTATATAATTGTGAACTTATGATATTTACACAACAGTGCTTGGTAAGGGCTGCTTTGGGCCTTAAACGGTGCTCACAGGTGCTTGTAGATTGGCATTCCCAATCCAAATGGGCAGAAGAAACACAAGAAAGATGGCAAACAATGGAGTCTTTTCTCCCACTCAAAACTAGCAGGAAACAGAGCAGTCAAAGACATAGAAGAGAACCCTCAAAATGCTCTACTAAGTCTACTGATAAACATGTTAAATGAAAAGCTTGAATCAATACAGCAATCCTTCCATAAAGTAATAGATGATTTCATGGCCTCCACAAATAGAATGATAAATGAACTTCAAGAGGCAAATGAAAAGATAGTTACCCAGGTAAAAGATTTGAGAGACAGCACTCAAAACCAAATTAATGAAGAAACAATGTCCATGCAAGACCTAAGAGATGACATGGAAATCATCAGGAATGACCAGTCAGGAGGAAAAGAGATTCGAAATCAAGTAGCTAGCCTACAGTCCCGACGAACTGAAGCAGAGGATCGAATCTCAGGAGCTGAAGATTCCCTAGGATCTGTGGAGAAAGATCAAAAATCAATACAAATACAGTCCAAGTCAATTAATGTAATCCACCACATCAACCAGAGCAAAGTAAAGAACCACATGGTTTTATCACTGGATGCGGAAAAAGCGTTCGATAAAATCCAGCACCCATTTATGCCAGTAGCCCTGGAAAAACTGGGATTCCAGGGAACATTCCTGATTATAATCAAGGCAGTTTATGACAAGCCAACAGCAAGCATAACTCTAAATGGTGAAAAACTAAAGTCATTCCCTTTAAAATCAGTAACAAGACAGGGATGTCCACTCTCTCCCCTGCTCTTCAACATAGTACTAGAATTCCTAGCCAGAGCAATTAGGCAAGAAGAAAATATTAAGGGGATCCAAATAGGAAAAGATGAAGTTAAACTTTCTCTTTGCAGATGACATGATCCTATACCTAAAGAACCCCATAGACTCTACCCCCAAGCTACTAGAGCTCATCCAAAACGTTGGCAAAGTTGTAGGATATAAAATAAACCCTCAAAAATCAATGGCCTTCTTTCTCTCTGCTAACAACCCGAAGACCAAGGCTGAAATCAGGAAAGTAACTCATTTTTCAATAGCTCCCAAAAACATAAAATACCAAGGAATAACCTTAACCAAAGAAGTGAAAGACCTCTTTGATGAGAACTTTAAAAGCTTGAAAAACGAAATTAAGTCAAAACTAAGGAAATGAAAAAACCTCCCATGCTCCTGGATTGGGAGGATTAATATAATCAAAATGGCAATATTGCCAAAGGCTATCTACAAATTCAATGCAATACCCATTAATATCCCAACACCATTTTTTAATGAAATAGAGGAAGCAATCCAGAAATTCATATGAAACAATAAAAGACCTAGAATAGCAAAAAAATCCTAAGCAGAAAGAACAGCGCTGGAGGAATTACAATATCCAACTTCAAGCTGTATTATAAAGCTATAGTAATAAAAACAGCTTGGTATTGGCACCGGAATAGGCCTGAAGACCAATGGAACAGAATTGAAGACCCAGAAATGAACCTACAGAACTACACCTTCTTAATCTTTGATAAAGAAGCTAAAACAATAGTTTGGAAGAAAGATAGCCTCTTAAACAAATGGTGATGGCAAAACTGGTTCAACACATGCAACAAACTAAAACTAGATCCTTATATATCACCCTGCACCAAAATCAATTCCAAATGGATTAAAGACCTCAAAATCAAATCAGACACCTTGAAAACACTAAAGGAAGGAGTAGGAGAAACACTTGGGCTCCTTGGCGCAGGACGGAACTTCCCTAACAAAGACCCAGAAAGGCTACAAATCAAAGAAAGGTTGGACAAATGGGACTGCATCAAACTGCAGAGCTTCTGCATGGCAAAGGACATAGCTCGCAAGATAAACAGAAAGCCCACAGACTGGGAGAATATCTTTACCGGCCATTCAATGGACAGAGGCCTCATATCTAAAATATATGCAGAACTAAAAACCTTACCTTCCTCCAAAACAAAACTGCAAAGAACCAATAACCCCCTCAACAAGTGCCCCTCAGTAAACGAATGGATCAGGAAATTGTGGTGCATATACACAATGGAATTTTATGCCTCTATCAGAAAGAATGACATTGCCCCATTTGTAAGGAAATGGAAGGACTTGAAAAAAATTATACTAAGTGAAGTGAGCCAGACCCAAAGAAACATGGACTCTATGGTCTCCCTTATTGGAAATAATTAGCACAGGTTTAGGCAAGTCACAGCAGAGGATCACAAGAGCCCAATAGCTATACCCTTATGATCACATAAGATGATGCTAAGTGAAATGAACTCCATGTTACGAAATGATTGTTATATCACAGTTGTAACTACTTTCAATGTCCCATGTGTATCTGTAGCTTCTACTATTGATGATGTTCTTGTATCACCTTCCTGTGGTTGTATCTACACTATCTCTGTAATCTTATCTGAGTATATTGGAAACCGTCTATACTGGTATTAGAACTAGGAAATTGAAAGGGTATACCAGAATCGAGAGACACAGGGTAAAAAAAGACAAACAACTATGAAAGCATTATGCAAAGCTGTTTGGTGTAAGTGAACTGGGGGGAAAGGGAAAGGGGGAGGAGGGAGGGGGAATCAGGGACAAGGTAGCAAACAGTACAAGAAATGTATCCAATGTCTAACATACGAAACTGTAACCTCTCTGTACATCAGTTTGATAATAAAAATTTGAAAAAAAAACGAAAACAAAAACAAAAACAACTTATGTTTAGATCAAACTGCTCCTTAAGTTAACTGAAATATCATTATTGGATTAGAATAAGAAATACCTCAGTCACTTATCAGTTATCTCTTACCTTTGTAATCAAAGAGCACAAACAATGAATGGAAAATAATAATAGTAAAGCTTTAAACCATTTTATACATGTGGCTGAAATTGCGATAAGTAGAACTTCCTGTTTTAGAGTGTTTAGTTTATTTAATCTGTGATTTTACTATATTTCTATAATTGTGCTTAATTCACATGTTTTCAGTGCTTACTGAGTGACAAAACTTGGCCGAAATGGAAGAGAAATCTAACGAAAGGTAACAATATTTTTTAAATTTAATTTTATTGTCAAGGTTATGTATAGAGGGGTTACATTTACATACGTAAGGTAGTGAGTACATTTCTTGTCAAACTTGTTACTCAGGATAATCTTTTGTTTGTCAAAGCTTACACTTCCAAATGGAAAGTTATTTCAAGTTACAGAGTTTCATGGGGAAAAAAGTTCCTTGAGCACAACAAAATATAGAAAAATTGAGTTACAGTCAAAGTGTTTTATTCTGTCTATACCAAATGATAATTCACCATCTAACACACACACAAGCAAAAATCTTACATTTAAAACTTGGTTCTAGGCATTTACAACAGAAGATGCTAGAATACGAGTTCTTGTTGTAAACCACAAAATAATAGGTAAAAGGAAATAAATCTTGGAAATTTTGTTGAAGTAGTGTTGACCAAAAATTATGTGGAAAATCTCTTTTCCTACTTATGGAAACACAATCTAAAGTAAGGTCTCGATCATGAAATGATTTAGCAGTTAAATGGCTAAAGCATGAGGAAGAGTCTGCTGAGTACATTACAAAGAATTCATTCTTTCATTCAATAGTAATTACTTTTCAAGCCTCACTGTAAATCCTTATTTTAAATATGTCCACCATCTCAATTCCCACCCATCTACCTACTGACCTAGAACTACAACTCACAAAAATATCTAGACACTTAGAAGAGGAAAATAGTCAGCGGGACCGGCATCCACTTTTTCCTACTTTTCTTTCCATTAGCTAGTTATAATGGTTAAAAACATTAATTGTGGTATCAGACTGTCTAATGTTGGAGTCTATTTCAAATCTTTTTTGTCAGTGTGACTTTATCAAGTGAGTCTATGCCTCTGTGCTTCAGTTTCCTTATCTGCAAAATGAAACAGAACCTATGCTTGGCTAAGGTGGCTCACACCTGTAATCTAGATACTCAGGAGATTGAAATCTAAGGACTGCCATTTAAAGTCATAAAACTCTTATCTCCAAATAACCAGCAAAAAGTCAAAAGTGGATCTGTGGTTCAAGTGGAAAGCACAAGGCCTAGAGTTCAAACCCCAGTATCACCACAAAGCAAACAAAACAGAACATAATAATAGAACCTAGCTCATAAGGTAATTGCAATGATCATGAGTTGAAATAAGTGATCATTATTTTTTAAGACCCAGAATTCCTTACTGTGCATTCTTTGTGACATTTCTAAGCCTAGATTTGTATTGTTGGTGATGTTGGACATCAAATGTTAGTCATTTTTTTAATATTTTCTGTGTTCAATGAGATGTGCACAAATAGGCCTATTTTCTATTCAGGATGTACTGTACTCACAGGGTTCATGTGGAAATGTGTTTACTCGTACGCGTATGATTTCACAAAAGTGAATTTTTAGATAACTGTTACCAGTTTTTATTCTCTATGGAAACATCCTTTGCCTCTATCATTTCATAGGCTTTCAGCAGAAAAATGAGTTTAGATCTAATTTAATTCAATTCTTTTGATTGTTGTTACTTAAGTTCAAAGTTAAAAACAGTCTAGTCTCCGTGAACTTCCTGAAGTTATGTTTTTATGTCTCTTTTAGCGCCTCTACAGACTCCCACACACCACCACCTTTTCCTGCAGGTCCCCCAAGGACCTATAGCTCTTTTTTCATACAGAGAAGAAATCTTGTGATTTCATTTTGTACTTATGAAACAGCTCAGCATCAGCCATTGTTTGCTCTACCTCATCCCCATCCCTGACAGCTGAAGATAGAATCAAGTTGTTTCTTCTTTATTTCTTTTCTACTTTTGCTTTGTTTTATATGGCTCACATTGTGTCGCTTTAGCTTTGAAACTCCAAAGGGTCTTTTAGGTAATGTCCCATGGTGGGCTTTGTTTTACACCTCCCCAACGTGTTGCACACATAGAGGAAAGCAGATAAGCCATGCCTCTTAGACACATGGTAAAACAGTTCATATCTGCTACAAGCAAGACCTGCCTTCTTGTTCAAATGTGGTTAAGCTGGGAAACTGATGTGTGGGTGTCTATGGAAACAGCTGCTCAAGTGATAATGAGATGAGAAATAGAGAAACCAACTTGTAAAGAAGGTGTTCTAACTCCAACCTCCTCTAACAGTGACAAATCTTTGAGTTTCTCAAATTGCAATTTGAACGAAGAAGGTCATCTTCAAATTTTCCTTCAATGAACTCAGCTGCTGAGCCCATACTGCCTTTGCCTTGACTCTTCTCAAGGATACATGCCAATTTCACTGATTCAGAGTCTAGCAATCTACCTCACAAAGACAATCTCTGTGGACTGCAAAAGTCCTTGAAGGTGTAGGAAGACTTCTCTAGTGCTCATGTTCATGAAATAGAGTACAAGTCTTCAGTTAAGTATTTGTTCTCAGGCTGAGAATGTAGCTTAGTGGTATAGTGCTTGCCTAGCATGCGTGAAGCCCAGGGTTTGATTCCTTAGCACACATAAACAGAAAAGGCCAGAAGTGGGGCTGTGGCTCAAGAGGTAGCTTGCTAGCCTTGAGCAGAAAGAAGCCAGGGACAATGCTCTGGCCCTGAGTTCAAGCCCATGGACTGGAAAATAAAAGAATTTGTTCTCAAGTTGTGGTAGAATGCGATCAGCAGTAACTAGTTAGGTACCTGGGACTGAGAGGCAGGCTGTCTGGGACCTTAATCTCAACTTCGAAATCTCGTAGTTCTATAGACAAATATTTTATACAAATTGAGTAACTTTTTATCTCAATATTTTCACCTATAAAATGGTTATAATAAGAGGTCCTCTAATCTTACTTTTTATTTTTATTTTTATTTTTTATTGTCAAACTGATATACAGAGAGGTCACAGTTTCATACTTTAGGCATTGGATACATTTCATGTACTGTTTGTTACCTCCTCCCTCATTCCCTCTTCCCCTTCCCCTTTCCCTTTCCCCCCCCATGAGTTGTTCAGTAGATTTACACTAAACAGTTTTGCAAGTATTGCTTTTGTAATTGTTTGTCTTTTTTACCCTGTGTCTCTCGATTTTGGTATTCACTTACAGTTTCCTAGTTCTTGCTTTTAAAATGGCAAAATCTGCACTCATGTCTAAGAGAATGAACTCACTATTAATGTCATGTCTTTTGCTATGAATTGATGTGTTTTTTCAAAATTTTTAAATTCAAACTATAGTCTCCAATGTTATGGGATTTGGTGGTGGAATGTTTGAGAAGTAATTCAGTTAAAATGAAATAAAAGAAGTTAGTGTCCCAGTGATGGTATTACTGTCCTTATAAGAACAGAAAGAGATCAAGACTTTCTCTCTGCTGTGTTAATTTAGGCTAAAAGACAAGAAGGGCCTTTTCTTCCTATACTCTGTGAGAATACTACAAAAAGACAATTATTTGAAAACCAAGAAGATTCTCACTAGACATTAAATCTTCCACATTTATCTATAGCCTCTAGAATGGTTGGAAATTAATGATAGCTATTTAGGCTACCTTGCCAAATGGGCTGATACATCTTTGGATGCTGATTTTGATGCCTTTCACACACCTATGCACATATGAACTCGTAAACACACACACACACACACACACACCTCAACACAAAGAAAAGTTTTCAATAGGTGATTTTATATATGCAGAAGGAACTATAATTCAGAATAGTCTGGATATTATTTAAGTCCATAGACTCAACAGCTAATGAAATAGAACTAAGTTAGGATAGGAATAATCTCTATTTCAAATTACAGAGCTTTCTTTAGCTGTGAAAGTTATATATGGAAATGGAAATCCTTAATAACTTAAGACATAGAGTGAATAAAGACAGCACCATATGAAGAGCGAGGTAAATGCAGAAAAGTTCTCTATCCAGAAAAGAGTTAGAAAGTTAGTGTTTAAGGCTTCAGAGATGTCTATCTGGCATTTAATTATGTATATCTTCTTGGTCATGAGATACCTTACTGAAGATGAGTCCTCACAACTTTAATAGCCCTTATACATAGAGTTGTTCTGAAAAAATATTTAAATAATTCTTTAAATTTAGTTAAGTAAATATTTTTCACAGTACTTGTAAACTGATTTGCTACTATTTGAAAAATACTGCTAAACAAGCATTAGAATAATTAACAATAATAATTAGCAATAATTACAAGCATTCAATAAAATAGGGAAAGTACTGAGAAATTACATTTGCCCCTCCCCTCAGAAATAGTTAGGAATATTCTAAAGAAACAAACATAAAAAGTAAATAAGCTATGTTGATACAGAAGCACTCAACGTAGGATGAATAAGTGTACATGACTTCTGGAGTTTGAATATACAATAATGGACAAGAACAATTATGATGAAATTCTCTTATGTCAACTATCTTGTACTTAATTAGACAGGAATGTAAAAAATGTCAATAGAAAAAATCCAGTATGTGTCTTTGGTATTTATAGAAGCTTGAATTGTTTTTCTCCAAAAGTTATGTCTGTATATTAATTTACAGAACCTGTAACTGAAACCTTATTTAGTAAAAGGATCAATACACATGGTAGAAAATCATCCTAGATTATCTGAGTATACTTCAAACCTAATGGTAAGTATATTTCTGAGATGGAAAAGAAAATGGTGTACACACAGAGAGGACAATGAGAAGATTGAGGCAGAAACTGTTGTAGTAAGGCAATAAACCAAAGAATGTCAAGGATTGATGACAGCCACTGGAAAATAGGAATTAGCATAAGGTGGACATTCCCCTCATCTTCAGAACACCCCTTCTTAAAATGATTTTGGGGTTGCAGCTTCCAGAAGTGAAGTGTGAGAATAAATTTGTGTTATTTCAGCCCATCCAGTTTGTGGTAATTTGTAACTCATGGCCTAGAAAACGAATGTAGCAATTAAAGTGCCATGTATCATTACTACAAATTTTTAATTACATGGAAATTCTTTCAAAAAGTAGACAGAGTGGCTATTTGTTGGTAAAACGTGCCAATATAGAAATAAGACAAACTAACAACTTGAATGACATGGAATCCATTTAATAAACATATACAAAGAAATATTCATCCACCCTTTCATCCATGCATTTAAATCTATCACACCAGCTAGCCAATGTCTAACAAATATGGAACTTAATTTAAAATTAAGATAATATATATGCATTCAAACACATTGCTTACTACAGTAACATTTTAATATTTAGCATATATTAATTTTGTGAAGAGGTTGCATTGTGATAATTACATATGTGTATATAAAGTACTTTAAATTATTCTGACTAAATTACTCTTTTTTAACCCCCACCATCCTTTCTATTTATTATTTTTTTATGCCTGTCCTGGGGCTTAAACTCAAGGTCTAAGTCCTGATTCTGAGCTTTTTGCTCAAGGCCATTGCTCTACACTTGGCCAACCACTCTACTTTGGCTTTTTGTGTGGTTAGTTAGAGATGAGTCTTATGGACTTCCCTGACCAGTCTCTCTTTTAAAAAATAATTTTATTGTCAATTTTATTGTACGAAGAGGTCATAGTGACAGACATAAGGTAGTGAGTACATTTCTTGTCAAATTTGTTACCCCCTCCCTCATTTTTCTCCCACTTTTATTCCTCCAATCACCTCCGAAGTTGTACAGTTAATTTCTGACATATTGTCTTGTGAGTATCACTGTTGCAAAGGACAAAGGGCAAACCAATGCAAATGCCCAGTCTCTCTTTCATCAGCAATCCTCATATCTCAGCCTCCTGAGTAGCCACCAGTGTCTAGCTCCTTCTACCTTTTCATGATTGTTATTTTAATTGGTTTTGTTATTCTATTTTCAAATATGCATATAAAGTACTTCAATCATCATCATATCCCAAAATTCCTTTTTCTTTTTACCTCCTTTTCCCTCTTTTCATTTCTCTTTCCTATCCTCCTATTTGCCTACTTGTTTAACAGCTTTCAGTGTGGTTCTTTATGCTATCTTCATATACTGACAGCATGTATTTTTATATCACTTGTCTTCCATCATTCTCTGCTTTCCAGAATACTTCCAGGCATATCAAATAATGACAGTCTCTGTGAATAGAATGTTGAAAGTTATCCAACTCCATCCTAATCTGTCTGGTGGTGACCAGGCTATCGACTTTCTGTATCATTGTAGGCTGTGGATTTTCATAAGAAACACATGATGAAACAGACAAGCTTGACATAGGACCATAAAGTATATTGCCTTCAATGTGACTGCTTTTCTTTAATAAATGCCAGTGGGATTATTGCACATTTTTATGAATTTTCAGAGACTTGAAATGCTAGTTTAAACAAGTTTTGCCAGGTGCTTTTATGGAGAACAGGATTCTCAGGCATCCTATTCTAATAATCTCCCTGATGGGAAATCATTAGGATAAATTTGGTAAGAATAGAGAGAATAGGGAGGATTAAGATCACAAGTCAAGGTAGAAGAGATGGTAGGAATGAAATAGGGATGGTAATTTAGAGATAATGTAGTGAGAGTATAATAGCTTATTTAAAAGTAAGTAAAAAGTATGATAAAGAATTTTGGTGGGTTCAGTAGTTGAAGTAGGTTGTATGAGATTTCAGGGGAAGACATTAATATTATAAGAGGCCACATAGTTCTTAGATTGAATGTAGCATATGCTGACTCAGATCCTTTGGCTTTGGAATTATATTTTTCAGGCACATTAATGGAAAAGTAGGCCAAATTACTTAATTATATTTCTCGATAAATTAGTAAACACAATTACAAAGTCACAGTTTTGATTGGGTTACCATACATATGCCCAGATTCAGGGACCTAATGATCATTTATTCCTCCTTACTAATTTTTACTGATGGCAAAAGTGAAGACCACAGAGGAGAAAAACTTGCAAGAGATCACATAGTAAGACACTCTCAACAACCTGAGTAGCCTTTGTGCCTGTAAGGCAGAAAAAAAAATACTATGATTCCCAGAATTTCATTTTCAAATTCAAAATACACTTTGTCTTTATTTTTTGCCAAATAGAAAGCTAGCCATCACAGGCGTCTTGTATATGCTGGGTGTAAAATGAGACATTTAATGACCCACATTATCTGGAACTCTACTGGGATTATATCTCTTATGCCTCTTTGCTTGCATTCCCAGATGGCAATGTAACACAGCTCACAGAACATGTCTGTGCCCTGGCGGGTGGCCTCAAGCACCAGGTGGACATACACAGAGCTTACATGCTTCTCCAGCTGTACTTCTTGTGAAGCAATTGATTATGAAAGCATGAAAAACAGAGCTGAATAGCCATATTTAGGATTGCAAAGTTTACTAAACATATGACAGATAAACATATACTGCTGACTTGAAGAGACAGATGGACAATAGGAAAGAATGACTTTAGACCTCTGACTCTCAGGGGTTCCTAGCCCATGGGAAAGTCTGAAAGAAGTTAGACATGAAGTCATATTTCTCTTGTCTACATCCTCTATGCCCACTCTTCTTGTAAGAAAAAATGTCCTGGGGTTGGAATATGGCCTAGTGGCAAGAGTGCTTGACTCGTATACATGAAGCCCTGGGTTCGATTCCCCAGCACCACATATATAGAAAACAGTCAGAAATGGTGCTATGGCTCAAGTGGCAGAGTGCTAGCCTTGAGCAAAAAGAAGCCAGGGACAATGCTCAGGCCCTGAGACCAAGGCTCAGGACTGGCAAAAAAAAAAAAAAAAAAGAAAAGAAAAGAAAAGAAAAAATGTCCCAATAAACTCAATTATTTATTCTGAAGGGCTGGAAAAAATGTTTCTTTTCCAGTTGACAAAAATTGGCAGAAAGACTACTGGACATGAATAAACTGCCACTCAATAAAAAAAATGACCCTTTTGATGGGAACCAGTGACTCATAACTGCAATCCCAGCTATTCAGAAGGCTGAGATGTGGAGGATCCCACTTTGAAGCCAGCCCAGGCAGAAGGGTCCTGGAGACACTATCTCTAGTTCACCAGCAAAAAGCTAGGTTGGAGATGTGTTTCAAGTGATAGTGAGTTAGATATGAGCAAGCAAGTTGAGTAAATGAGGTGAAAAAGCAGAAGAAGATGAGGAGAAAAAAGAAAGGAAGAAAGAGAACAGAAGAAAGAAAGGAAAGAAGGGAGGGAGGGAGGGAGGGAGGGAGGGAGGGAGGGAGGGAGGGAGGGAGGGAGGAAAGAAAAATGGCAAGGAGATTTCATTGGATCTGAACTGATTTTGAAGCGAACCAAAGGCCACCTTTTATGCTACATACAATCTCCTTTGTCAGTATATTCCAAGGAAGAGAGAATCATGTTCCCAATCACACATCCTTCTTTGTTTGCTACTACTAGTATACAGCTGAACTGTCTCTGCCACTTCTGCCCAAGTGCCCAAAAAAGCACAAGATGAAAAAGGCCATGCACTCAGAAATGCATGAAATGAAGTGTTTAGTTACTTCTATTATGAATGATTTAATGGCATACATAGAGAAGCTTTGAGAAATATTATGATGATTTAGAGACTATCAATGTCCTAGACTGACACATGGAAGTAATACATTGTAACGTAATACTTTGTTCACTTTTGCAAATGCCTTTAAGTGTACTGTCCCTTTGTATCCTCAGAGAACTCTCATATATGGAGGTAAGGGTTGTAGTAAAGTGAGAAACATATTTTAGGAAGTCTTCATCTAATTTCAAATCAAATGTTTTTGGTCACATATCCCTACTAGTTAAAATATTTTGAACACTTACTCCACAATGGATTGAAATTATTTTAACATATTTCTGGTTTCTGTGTAAAATACAAGTAAAAGTTATTTTCTTGCTTATTTATAGATAAAAAATAAATACACAGGTAAATTCTAATATTTTATTTCCATGTCAGGAAGAATCATCACATGCATTTCCCAGGGTACACATGTCTAACATTGAAGATTTCTGATTTAAAGAATATGCTCAGTATCCACCTCTCAACATACCTTAAATTTTACCTCTAGATTAAATAAGAATTCTGAAAGCCTCTGGCTATAATTTTGCCATTGCACAACTGCATATTCCCATTGTTGCATCCATAAATTCCATACTCTTATTTGTACTACTGTAAATTCAAGAAGAAGTTTCCATAGCAGTCTCAATATTGAATCTGGTTTGATTTGTTCCTGTGATTATCCTTTAAACGGAGCACTATATATTAAGGTTGGAAAAATGGATTAATCACAAGTGGATTTAGGCCTACTTCTAAAGACAAAGGAAAGGCTGACAGTCTCAGCTTAAAACATAAGAAGTAAGAACGGGAGGAATATGTCCCAAACTACCAAAAAAAAAAAAAAGTAGAATACTCCTACATGAAGAAAGCATGGATGGTGCAGATTTAAGAAATTTTCATGGTAGATAATCTGGTTTGTTTCCTTTTATCAGAATTACAGCATCCACTATGTTTTGCCTTGGCTTTCCGGAAGCTAAGAACCAAGTTTTGTCTTATAAGTCAATCATTAGTCAGAAAGCAAAATGTCCTTTCTCATATCAGAAGCTAGCTTTAAAATTGAAGGACAGCTAAATATAATAGCTCTCTTTTCTTCATAAAATCATTTGTAAAATGTGATATCCAAGGTTGAAGTACTTCTGCTCTTATAATCTACTCTAATTCCCCTGAATTGATTCTGAGGACACAAGAGAAAGTTGAGAAAGAAGTCAGAGAGAACAACTATAACTGTATTTTCTCTCCTAAAACTGTTAAGAATATTACATATTACATAACAAGAAGCCAAATATAACATGATAAACTAATCTCGATTTCTCTATGCTTTTTCGCTATAATGTTCAGGTATTTCCATGTAAAATAATTCTGTGATTTAAGCAACTAGTGAAATCTTAGAGGACAGGAATATCTTACCTTCAAGCTTCTAAATATAGGCATAGTTTTCAGTAACATGCTTTTTATAAAGGCAATACAGATAATTTTATAAAACAGCAAGCTTTAAGACATGAATAGAGATTAGAAATCATAATATTTTAACCTGAACTGAAAGAATCAAAATCAAATATTTGGGTTTTCTAAGGAGAAATGATAAAAATTGTGTTTTTTTATAATAACAATGTAGGATAACTTATTTATTCCAAAACAAAAGGATTATATCAAATATATACAAAGTGTAGATGATAGTTTGAAGGCTTGATTAAAGTTTAGTTTGCTTTCTCAGGAAATGCAACCTAAAAGGGTATTTTTAAAAGAGGTGATTTATAATGCAATGATCCATAAAACTGATGCACATCTCTGCATTAACCTAGAAATTGGCCTAGGAAGCCAAAATGGGGCTTAACTCCTAAGGAAATTTAACCTCTAGAATCATCCACTCATACTTTAGTGATGACATCTAAATGCCATTTTAGCCCATGTCCCCTTTAATAAGCAGAAAATCATCCTTCACATCTTTCATTTTAAAATTGAACTTTAAAAATCAATTAAATATCATGACTAGAAATAAATGAAAGAATAGAAATTTTAGAAAAAATAGCACTTTACTTGAAAACGTGAGTATTTAATACATATATAATTAATTTTAACAGTGTTAAAAGGTGAGCTCCTTGTACCTAACTAGTACCTTGCACTCGTTTGTACTAAAGTATTTTTATTAATGAATGAATAATAAAAGAACTACAACAGGAATACTAGCACTATTACTCTCTGTTGTAATTATTCGAGATATTAACCAACAACATTTTGTATAGTACTTATTCGATGTTGAATTGATTCTTTAATAAAACTATTAAGATTAATCAACCTTCAAAGAGGATGAAATTTATCAGGATGCAGAAATGTCACAATGAAACCTCTTGTACAGGGATGAATGCTAACAAAAAGTAACTATTAAAAAAGGCTAATGCATTTCCACAAATTTTTGTGGCCAAGTAAATATTAAAGAAAGAGCAGAATGTAGATGACTTCAAATATCAAGCTTATTATTCTACTTTCACAACCGGACAGAAAACCAGATTTGAGTAAATATACTACTTTAAGAAATGGTGCTTCTCTAGTCTTTTCTAAATACTTTGCTAATTGGATTTGCTTTAAAAAATTTAAAAATATTTGTTCTTCTCCAGATTTTCTAGTGAGTATCATCTCCCCTCAACCTAGTAAGATACAGCTCTTTCTCTCTCACATCTCTAAGTGACAGCCATTTTTTATTCCTTCAGCTGAAATTTAAGATAGCTGTACAACTTGGGGGGATGGGGAAAAGGAAAGTGGGAGAAAATAAGGGAGGGGTAACAAGTTTGAAAAGAAATGTACTCACTACCTTATGTATGTAACTGTAACACTTCTGTACATCACCTTGACAATAAAATTAAATTTATAAATGAGCAGAAAAAAAAAAGATGGCCAATGATTTGGGTAGTCATGAGGTTAACCAGCATACATGAACATCATAAGGTGCAGAAGCCTCAGGTTCTTCCTACTCATTTTACAATTGTTTTCAAAGTCTCTCTATAGGTATCAACTATTTCTCATACTACTGAATCAAATCCACATTATATTTTCAAAGTTACTACATACATGCTACTGATTTGAGCTAAACACTAATATTAGATTATTTGTCTGTAAATGCCTTATTCAACTAAGAACATGAACAGAGGTAATGATAAGAATTTCCATGCCACCATCATTCCAGAGTCAGTTTCTAAATTCTGAAAGAAACATGTTTGTCACAGTAGAGAGAACATAAAATACTAGAAGTAATTTCTACCTGTTCATAAATGAGGGGATATTATTTACATTTTTTTCTTTATTGTCAAAGTGATGTAGAGTGGTTACAATTTCATATGTAAGGCAGTGAGTACATTTCTTGTTAACTTGTTACCTCCTCCCTCATTTCCCCCCTCCCCCTCCCCCCTTCCCTCTCCCCCCATGGAGTTGTACAGTTGTTTACACCAAATGGTTTTGTAAGTATTGCTTTCGGAATGGTTTGTCTTTTTACCCTTTGTCTCCCGATTTTGGCATTCCCTTTCCCTTCCCTAGTTCTAATACACGAATATACAGTATCCAGGATACTAAGAGCAGATACAGTGATAACAGGGGCAAAACGACAGGAAGGAATTATGAGAGGAAACAAAATACTGTTTCACATGGCATGTTGAAAATAATTACAACAATGATATACCACTTGTTTCCGTAATGTGAAGTTCATTTCACTTAGCATCATCTTATGTGTTCATAAGGGCATAGCTATTGGTCTACTGTGCTCTTGTTTACATTTTAAATAAAGAACTAAAATATTCCCTAATCCCTGAACTAAGTCCAGTATTAGCTGATTTTTAGTGTATTTTAGGGTCCTCTGGTTATATCCCATGAGAACAACCACTAGAATCAAAGAGTTGACATAGAAATGGAGGATTTTACTTCCGGGCAGAATCTTCCAGAAAGCCCACACTTTCTTTCACTTTGGGTTTCTTTTAAACATTGACAGATATAATGTTCTTCCTGGCCTGATTACCCACAGCACATTATGGCTTAAGTATGGGCTTTAATGAAACCATGCTTAGATAGGTTATAAGATAGCTTCAAAATAAGAAAGGTACTCATTTTAACTAAGGGAATATTAAATAGTTAAAGTATACAAAAGTTAAGTGTAACCTTCTTCAGATAGAACTGTGCCTATTGCAAAAACCAGAATTGAATTCTTAGATACCACTGGCTTAACTTGGTTAGTTTCAGTTAAATTATTGGTTACTCATAAACGTTCTGATTTTATATTTCTTTCTTTCGTTCTTTAAATATTTATGTAGTCAGTTATGGGGGCTTGAACACCAAACCTGGGTGCTGTCCCTGAACTCTTTTCTTCAAGGCTAGTGCTCTACCACTTTGAGCCACAGCACCACTTGGAAGTGATGGTTAATGGAGATAAGAGTCTCAGGGATTTTTCTTGTTAGGGATGGGTTTGATCTGCAATTCTCAGATCTCAGTCTCCTGAATAGCTAGAATTGCAGGCATGAGCCACCAATACCTGGCTATTTATTATTTTATACTAAAAAAGATTAAAAATCAATTAACTTAATATTTGCTCCCTGTGTTATACACACACACACACACACACACACACACACACACACAAGATGTATGCAGGACATTTATTTCCTCTTAGATAATGTTTATGGCACCTGATAATCTAATAAATACTGCACAAAATTATGCCATTATTGTTCTGTGTAAGTCATAAGCTGCTAATTGATACAATATTTCAAACAGAAAATTCTGGATAATGTAAGTCAACTTATTTACATCCATTGTCTATTCATCCACTCAACAAACATTGGGTATTTACTGTGCTTTAAATTGTGAATAAGCATCATAAAGCTAAAGTGTAAAAACATTAAATTCCATTGGGAGAAGATATATAATAATCAAATAATAATTACAAATTATAAGGAATCATGAGGGGAAAATTTAAGATGATACATTAGAAATAAGTATGTGTCTGTAGAGTCATGGAGGACTTTACTTAGAATGGTAAACTTTGAGAACTGAAGGGAGAAAGAAGAAAGCTTACTGAAGAATATTCTAGGCAGAAGGAATAGGAACTGCAAAGAATTATGAAATGATTTTAATTGTTTGGACTAACTTATGTCGAAGGTGATGCTATGTTATGTAAATCAACTAAATTATTTATGTAAATTCAGAAAAGAAAATTACTTTTTTTAAAAACTGAGTTGAGAAAGTATATGTGGGACATTGATCAATGCATAACTCAATGCATTGATCAATGCATAGCAATCTTTTAGTGTTCCATCTTGACGATTTAAGTGCTTGTTAATACACTGTCAGGAGATCAGCACCATCACTATTTTTTTCTTGAAGAAGCTGCTCATTTTGCTGTTGCAGATACTGGTACCATTGGATAGTTTGGATAAGGATTTTTTATGTCATTCCTGGGGCTCAGGGGTTGGGTAGATGCTGTCTTTGAGTTGGCGTTTTGTTTTGGTCAGGGATAATGCTCTGCTGCTTGAGACACAGCTCCACATCCTGTCTGGGCTGGTTTTAAACGGTGACCATCAGACCTCAGCCCCCTGAGTAGTTATGATCAAAGGCATGAACCATCAGTGCCCAGCACATATGGTAGTTTTAAAAAAGAATGAGTATGCAAGGGACAGCTGGGATTTGTGCTTTAGATCAGGTATACTCAGAGCAAATAGCATATTTAGTACTTTCTGATATCGTATAATGATAGAAAATACAAACTGTGCCCCCACATGTGTTTCCATTTCTTTCATCACGAAGTAATTTGCAGTTCCATGTGGCCACCAAGAAAAATGAGCATAAGTTATTGCTTCCTTGATGTGTAGCAAGGCCAAGTCACTAGTTTCTAGCCAGTGAGTTTGCAAACAAGACACTCATAATTTCCACTCATCCACTTTGAGGGAAGAGCCATACACCTCCTTCCCCTTTTCCTGATCCATACCATTCAAAGAAAATCTTCAGACAAACTAACTGCAACAGAGTTTATTTCAGTAGAGAATGACTTGTGAAGTGGCAACATTCAGAAGAGGTTCACAGAATGCTGCCAAGCAGTATGAACAGCAGAGTTTTATGGGCTAAATCCTGAAATGAAGCAAAGTAATTACTTGATTGGCTCTGGTTAAGGCATTTCCCAATTTGGGTGGAAAGTTTCTAGTTAGAGGTTAATTGTCACTTTATAATTGGTGAGTTTAAGTTTCAATATTCTATCTACATTGGCCTTCAGCTAGCTTGTATAAGAAGCCAAAGTGCTTAATCTCAGCTTAATTCCCTCCCAACGAAACTTTTTAAAACAATGTCTAACACTATGCAGGTTAGAAATATTGGTGCTCAAACACAAGACTCTGGACCCTCAAACTTCTTGCAAAGAAACACCACTACAATGGCTATAACTTTTACATGAAGGAAAATATGTAAATGAAGCCACGGATCTATCAACAATAGATGAGTCATAGACTAATATATATCATTATCAGAATAGAGACAAAAGAAAAAAATGTGAACATATGAGCAAAACTTCAGTGAAATCTGGTCACCTAACTATGATCGATATTCACATATTTCATGTAACTACAGCATAGGGTTTCAGAAAATGACCTGAAAGTATTGTTTAATAAAAACTGTTGCCCAGACTATAGAAATGAAATCTGTTAGCACTGCTATTCTTACATGCAGTAAAGTTGAAGGTATTGAACTCATTTTTTTTTTTGGGGGGGGGCAAGTCCTGGAGCTCGGACTCAGGGCCTGAGCACTGTCCCTGGCTTCTTTTTGCTCAAGGCTAGCACTCTCCACTTGAGCCACAGCGCCACTTCTGGCCATTTTCTGTATATGTGGTGCTGAGGAATCGAACCCAGGGCTTCATGTATACAAGGCGAGCATTCTTGCCACTAGGCCATATCCCCAGTAAAGTTGAAGGTATTGAACTCATTTGTTTAAATACAATAAATTTAAATCAAGAGATCCTTGAACTGACTAAAATATTAGTATCCATTTCCTCAATAGAAGACTCACTGCAATGAAACAGAATCAGGCTAGTAAATACTTCTGTCCAACTTGGAACTTATTCAGATTGATTCAGATTTATCCACTGGTTGTGATTTAGTATTTGACATCATTGCTGAAAACATCTAAAACTAGACTTTTTCCTCATTACCTCTGACCATACTTTGAACAGTTAACTTAAAAATACTATTATAATTAAGTATAAGTAGATGTAATGTAATAATATATGGAATATATTTTAATAAAATCTGGAGTAAGGGTGTCAACGCAGGCAGGTGTTGATATTGTCTGAAGCTAAATAGTAATGATTCTCTATATGAATTACTTTCTATTGAATATGTTTAAACTTTCTGCACTAGACTGAATTGTATGTGTGTGTGTGTGTGTGTGTGTGTGTGATTTATGCATCTTAGTAAAAGTTACACTTGGTAAAATATACAGGACCATAATATAATTTAAGACCATTTTGAATCCAATAGTGTATGCTTTACTTAATGCAAAGATTGTATAAGAAGTTTACAATAAGACAACTTCCTTTCTGCTTATGATCCCTGAGCCCATAAAACTTAACCATTGATTTCTTCAGTTTTTATTTTTGTCCTCCTATTCGGTTGGCATTTAAAAGGAATAAATGCTCCCTATGTTCTTACAAGTTTTGGATGATCAATATTGCTTAGAAAAGTCTGAAACTCCTCCATAATATTGTAGGTTAGAATTAAATTTGAAGAGCATCAGCAAGAAAAAAGAAGACACTGGGGTGGAGGAGTCAAGACTAATGACAATCTTTCCCATGGAGCAATTGTTCTATTATCCCTTGAAGAAGTACAAGAAAGCAAATAGAAGGACGTAATTAAGAACTATGTCTTCAGATGAATCTGAAGTTGGGCAATAAGGTGTAAGATGAAGAGAATTTAGTCAAATAATAAAAGAAGAAAAGCAGTCTTGACAAAATCATGTAGTGGTTAAGAGTGAAGATGTTGTGCTGAGAAAATGCTCTATAAGTACAAGCAAGTTACAAGTTGTTGTTCTCTCCCTTCCTACCCCCACCACACACAGACCACATCCTTTAAAAACTGAGAAGTAAGTTAAAAGAATTACATTTAGTTGAGAGTTTATCTGCCCCTCCCTCCCCTCCTTCACCACTGCAGCAAAATATAGTAGTGAAGTTAATGAAGTTATTTCTGGATAGATTTTAGGGGTGAACATAGGAGAGGTCTGTATCAACTTGAGGTAATATGAAGCATGGGGCAATTCCTATATTATATTCTCACTCATTTCTCTGGGTCTAATAAATCATCAGAAATTCCTCTTTTGGAAACCTTTTATCACTTCCTAGGAAAGTCTTTCTAGAGCAGACAAAGTATGTAATTCCTAACACCTTGGTTATTGGAAGGTACTGGGCTTCTTGAAAGCACATAGATAAAGAGAGAGGCCATAGAGTACAAAAATGGAAGCTAGGCTAAGAGGAAGATCAAAGAATATTCTCCTGACTTCAGATTCTTTCCTTTCTTCAGCAATTCTGTTTGGAGAAGGGCATAGGAGGAGAGTGGAAGGTGGGTTTACTCCTGTCATTTCACAAGAAAAATCAGTCCTCCATCTCTTAATCTTTAAAACAAGAAAATACTCTTTCTCAGCTGGGTGCTAGTGGCTCACGCCTGTAATACTACCTACTCAGAAGGCTAAGATCTGAGAATCTAAGTTCAAAGCTATCCTTGGCAAGAAAGTCCCTGAGACTCTTACCTCCATTAACCACCAGAAAATTGGAAGTGTTGATGTGTCTCAAAGTGGCACTAGCCTTGAGCAAAAGAGCTCAGGGACAGTACCAAGGACCAGAGTTCAAACCCCATCAGAACACCACTAACCCCCCAAAAGAAAACATTATCTCCACCCCTATATACATGGTTTCAAGAAATTCTAATAAACTGTCTATAGTTGGGGTGAGGAATAATTTTAGTAGAGTGGGATGGAGAGATGGGGAGTTTCCAGACAATCGGCCTTTAAAATAATTTGGTACATAAATGGACAGACAAATGTTCTTCTCTATCCTTTGTCATTAGCTAACCAAGGCAATCAGTATTCATTGATCATTTTATACTGCCCATGAATCATGTTATAAATATCCAAATGACTTTTTGCAGCAAAAGAATATCCTGATGAAAAGAAGGGATCAGGAATAGGTTAGGGTGTAGGGGATGTCTCATCCTTCTCTTGTAAGAGTTGAATTCACCCCTCCATTGTCTAAAAAATTCCTTTAGGAGACTTTTGTGTTTTTTTTAATTTAATTTATTTATTAATTGAACACAAATTTTTTGACAATGTGTTGTGCAAAAAGAGTACAGTTACATAGTAGGGCAGTGTGTACATTTCTTGTGATATCTTACGCCCTGTTTTTCTATCCCTTCTCTAGGTCAGGTAGACATATATACAATATACAATGTATCAAGAACATATACAGTAGCCACGTGGCCATGCACAAGAAAGTTCGCCTAGGGCTTTAAATGTAATGTCTATATTAGACCATATGTCGACAGTACTCTTATATGAACATACATACATAGCTTTTGAGCTATTGTATTCCCCTGAGAGGTCAATTTTTGACCTTTATATGTTGAGTAATTGTTTGGTTTTAGTTACATACTGTTGGGTCGCTGCCCCAATCCTGTGGGGAATACTATTTGACAAGCAGTTTTTGGTTTCACAGACCTGGTCTCTACTGTCTCTCCATCCCCCTTTGTTAACAGTCATATATCAGGGAGATCATGCCCCTTTGTTTTCTGTGTTCTAGGCTTGTCTCGCTCAACATTATTTGTTCAAGTTCTGACCATTTCCCTGTGAATAACAATATTTCACCATTCCTAATCGCTATGTAGTATTCCATTGTGTATAAGTACCATATTTTTGGGTTCCATTGGTCTGTGGAGGGGCATCTGGGTTGTTTCCATATTTTGGCTATTGTGAATTGTGCCGCAATAAACATGGAAGTACAAATGTCTTTTTGATATCTTGGGGTTTGCTGTTTAGGATAGATGCCTAGGAGTGGTATGGCTGGGCCATAGGGTAGGTCTACACTGAGCTTTTTGAGAAACCTCCATACTGTTCTCCAAAGTGGTTGTACTAATTTGCACTCCCACCAACAATGGAGAAGGGTTCCTCTTGCCGAGCACCCCCTCCAGCACTTGTTGTTGCCTGAGTTCAGAGTATAGGCCATTCTAACTGGGGTGAGGTGGTATCTCAGGGTTGTTTTTATTTGCGTTTCCTTTACTACCAGGGAGGTTGAGCATTTCCTCATGTGTTTCTTTGCCATTTTTATATCTTCTCTTGTGAAGTCTCTCTTTAGCTCCTTTGCCCATTTCCTAATAGGTTTATTGGGCTTGGAGGGGCTTAGTTTTTTGAGTTCTGTGTAGATGACAGATAGCAGGCCTTTGTCTGTTGCTGTGCTGGTAAATATCCTTTCCCATATGGTTGGCTGTCTTTCTATTTTGGTGGCTATGTCCTTAGCTGTGCAGAAACTTTTTAATTTGTAGTAGTCCCATTTGTCGAGTCTCTCCACTATTTGTTGTGCCCTTGGGACTCTATTCAGGAAGTTCCTTCCTGTGCCTACAAGTTCTAGTGTCTTTCCTACTCTGTCCTTCAGTAGTTTCAAGGATTCAGGTCTGATATTGAGGTCCTTGATCCATTTTGAGTTGATCTTGGTGCATGGTGATAGGCTTGGGTCTACTTTGAGTTTTCTGCCCAGTTCTCCCAGCACCAGTAGTTGAAGAGGCTATGTTTATTCCATTGTATGACTTTAGCTCCTTTGTCGAAAATTAGCTGGCTGTAAGAGTGTGGTTTTATTTCTGGATCTTCAATTCTAATCCATTGGTCTTCCGATCTGTTTTTATACCAATATCATGTTGTTTTTGTTATGATGGCCTTGTGGTAGAGCTTGAAGTCTAGTATTGTGATACCTCCTGCACTGCTTTTTTTGCCTGGAATTGCTTTGGCTATTCTAGGTTTTTTGCTGTTCCATATGAATTTATGGATTGGTTTCTCTATTTCAGTGAAGATTGTGGCTGGGATTTTGATAGGGATTGCATTGAATTTGTATACCAATTTGGGCAATATGGCCATTTTCACTATATTGATTCTGCCTACCCATGAGCATGGTAGGTCTTTCCATCTCCTTGTGTCTTCTTTGATTTCCCTTATTAGATTTTTATAGTTTTCATTAAATAGGTCCGTCACGTCCTTGGTTAAGTTGATCCCTAGGTACTTTATTCTTTTTGGCTACTGTAAATGGAATTGTTTCCATAATTTCCTTTTCTGTTTGTCTATTGCTGGTGTACAGAAAAGCTGCTGACTTTTGTGGATTGATTTTGTATCCTGCTACTTTGACAAATTGGTTTATTAGGTGAAGGAGTTTGGGTACTGAGTTTTTTGGGTCCTTCAGATATAAGATCATGTCGTCTGCGAATAGGGATAACTTGATTTCTTCCTTGCCGATGTAGATCCCTTTGATGTCCTCCTCTTGCCTTATTGCTATGGCTAGGAATTCCGGCACTATGTTGAAAAGAAGTGGGGAGAGTGGTCATCTTTGTCTTGTTCCTGAGTTTAGGGGGAATGACTTAAGTTTCTCTCCATTTATTATGATATTAGCAATTGGTCTGTTGTATATGGATTTTATTGTTTTGAGGAATGTTCCATCTATTCCTGTTCCCTCCAAAGCTTTTAATAGGTATGGATGTTGTGTTTTGTCAAAGGCTTTTTGGGCATTGACTGATATAACAATGTAATTCTTAATTTTAGATCTGTTTATGTGGTGAATTACATTGATTGATTTACGGATGTTGAACCATCCTTGTGACTGTGGGATGAAACCTACTTGGTCATGATGTACGATTTTCTTGATCAGTTTCTGGATCCTGTTAGCTAATATTTTATTAAGGAGCTTTGCGTCTGTGTTCATTAGTGATATTGGTGTGTAGTTCTCTTTTTTTTGTTGGGTCTTTGCCTGGTTTGGGAATGAGTATGATATTAGTTTCGTAGAATGAGTTTGGGATTTCTCCCTCTGTTTCTATTTCGCGGACGAGTTTGAGGAGTATTGGTATTAGCTCTTCACTAAAGGTTTTGTAGAATTTGTTGGTGAATCCATCTGGGCCTGGGTTTTTCTTTGTTGGGAGGTACTTGATTACCTCCTGTGTCTCACCGTAAGTTATTGGTTTATTTAGTTGATTTATTTCTTCTTGGTTCAGTTTGGGCAGTTTGTACTTCTCTAAGAATTGATCCATTTCTGTAAAATTATTGTTTTTTGCTGAGTAGAGGTTTTGGAAATAGCTCCTTATGATTGTTTGAATATCCTGTGTATTTGTTGTAATTTTTCCAGTGGAGTCCTTGATTTTACGTATATGAGTCTCTTCTCTTCTTTTTTTTGTAAGTCTTGCGAGGGGTCTGTCAATTTTATTTATTTTCTCAAAGAACCAGCTTTTAGTCTTATTTATTTGTTGAGTGGTCTTTCTATTTTCAATCAGATTTATCTCTTCTTTAATCTTTGTGATCTCTCCCCTCCTAGTCGTTTTAGATTCTGTCATTTCTTGTTTCTCCAGTTGTTTTAGTTTCATTGTGAGGTGATTCACCTGCTCTGCTTCCATTCTTTTAATATGAGTGCTGAGGGCAATGATCTTGCCCCTCAGTACTGCCGTAGCTGTGTCCCACAGGTTTCTTTGTGATGTTTTTTATTGTCATTGTGGCTTATTAATTCGTTGATTTCATCTTTAATTTGGTCTGTGGCCCAAGTGTTGGATAGCAGTGTGGGGTTTAGCCTCCAAGAGTGTGTATAGCCTCTGTGGTATCCTTTGTTGTTGAGGGTTACCTTTAATCCACTGTGATCAGATATAATACATGGGATGATGTCAATACTTTTGTATTTGCTGAGGTTCTTTGTGTGGGCTATGACGTGGTCTATTTTGCAATATGATCCATGGGCTGCTGAAAAGAAGGTGTATTGGGTCTCTGTAGGGTGGAAGATTCTGTATAGGTCTGTCAGATCCATTTGGGATATGGTGTTACTTAGGTCCTCAGCTCCCTTGCTAATCCTCTGGGTGTTGGATCTGTGTCTTGGAGAGAGTGGAGTATTAAGGTCACCCACTATGATTGTGTTTGCGTCTATCTTGTTCTGTAATTCTGTGAGAATTTGCTTGACATATGTAGGGCCTCTTTTGTTCAATGAGTATACATTTATCACCGTGATGTCTTGATTCTGGATTTTTCCTTGTATTAATATGTAGTGTCCTTCTTTGTCTTTTTGAGTTGATTTTAATGAGAAGTCCAGCTTGTCTGAGATCAGAATGGCTACACCTGCCGTTTTGGTAGGTGCGTTTGCTTGGTAGATATTGCTCCATCCTTTCATTCGGAGCCTGTTTTTGTTTCTTGCTGTGAGGTGGGTCTCCTGTAGGCAGCAGATGTCAACTTTTAGTTTGCGGATCCATCCTGCCAGTCTGTTCCTCTTTTTCGGAGAGTTTAAACCATTTATATTTAAAGAGATCAAGGATAAGGGAGTTTTTTCTCCTTCCATTTTCTTGTTGGGCTGTTTTTTCCTCTTTTTTTTTCTTGTCTTTAGTGAGCTGTTCTTTCTGTTGGACTTTGGCTATTGTAGTTTCTTTCTGTTTCTGTCTGTGTGTCTTTTACGATCTCTGTTGGGTGGGGCTCCCCTCTTAGAATTCGCTGTAGGGCTGGTTTTTTATTCAAATACTCCTTTAGCTCCTCTTTGGTGTGGAAAGGTCTGGTTTTCCCTTCGAATGTGAACTCCAAGTTCGCTGGATATTTGATCTGAGGTTGCATTTTGTTAGCCTGAAGTACTTGGATGGTGTTCTTCCACTCACTTCGTGCTTGGTAAGTTTGTGTGGATAGGTCAGCTGTTATTCGAATCCTCTTCCCATTGTAGGAAATTTCTTTCTTTGCTTTGGCTGAATTCAGAATTGGCTCTTTAATCTTGAGATCTGAAGTCTTGAATATTATGTGCCTCGGGGTGGCTTTTCTGGGGTCTGGCCTGCCAGGTTTCCTATAGGCTTTGGTTACCTGGATGGGGTCCCTTGTGAGATTGGGGAAGTTTTCTGCAATAACTTTATTGAGAACATGTTTAAGCCCTCTGCTCTGGTATTCGGCTCCTTCTTCTATTCCAATTATGCGCAGATTATATCTCTTGACTTTGTCCATTAGTTCCTGGATTAATCTGCCCTGAAGCTTCACCGTTTCTTAGAGTGTGGTCATTTTCTGGTTGTTGTCGGCTACTTCATCGTCCAGGCAAGAGATTCTGGAAAACATATGGTCAACTCTTTGTAATGTGGATTCAATTGCAGAGTTTATGGATGTTAGAGAGCTATTTATGGTTGTCAGATCAGCTCTGATCGTGGAAATCTCTTCCTTTAAAGAGTTGTATTTTAAATCTATTTTTTCATGCATTTCACTTCTCAGGATGTTAAGGTCTTCTTTAAAGGAGGCTTGCATTGTATCCATTTTTGCTTCCATTTCTTTAAAGGAGGCTTGCATTGTATCCTTTTTTGCTTCCATTTCTTTCTTGGCTTCCTGGGTGTCCTTCAAAATTTCCATTCTAAACTCCTGGAATTGTTTTCTGATTTAATTTCTGACGCTTTCCATCATTTCTGTTAACATGGCCTCATTTGCTTTTTTATTCTCCATCTCCTCTTCAGTCGTGCTGCTTTTTGGAGCTGGTGAGTTGGCTTGCTCTTGATGAACTTTGTTATGTTTCTTTGTGATTTGCGCATCTGGAGATCTGTGGATGGCTTCTCAGGTTTGGTTTATAGCTCTGCCCTCCCTCCTGTGTAGGCGTGTCTACCAGAGCAGGTGCTGCCACTGTGGCCTCACCCACCTGTGCGGGGTACGCTTACCAGAGCGGGCGCTGTTGCCGGGTGCCCCGCCCACCTGTGCGCTGTGTGTCCACTACAACAGGCGCTGGCACTGTGGCCCCGTCCACTTGAGCAGGGTAGGCCTCCCAGAGCAAGCCCGGGTTGTTGGGTTGTGTTTGCGCCCTCCCGTGAGTCCGTTGTGGGGGGCGGTATGTGTGGGGCCCATTGGGATCGACTGTCTAGGCACAGGTTAGCGCCCTCAGACCTTGCCTCTGCTGCAAGGGGGGGCCGTGATCAGGCCCAGGTGTCCCTGCTGTGCTGGTATTGCCCACCAGTGCCTGTGATTTTAGTTGTAAGAATCTGCGATGTCCAGGCGCCTCGGGTGGGGCTTGCACTGCCAGCCATCCTCCGGCCCCTTTTGGGAAGGGGGCAGGGCCGATTCGGCCAGTTCAGGATCCTGTGTGGCCTTGGGGCTGCTCTGCCCTTCCCCTGCTAAACTGACTTCCCAGAGCCTGATGGAGCTTCCCGCCTGATTTGGGGGTTCTTTGTTCCCTCGGGGTGGGGAGGGGGAGGGAGGGAGATCTAGCTTCGTTGTAGGGTTTGGGTCTCTGAAAGCTGGTCTCCCGTTGGGGGAGGGGGTAATGGGGGACTCACTGGTCCTGGATTGTGTGTGTGTCCCGCGCTGCCATTGGTCCTTCAGGGGGTGGCGAAGTGTCGTGGTGGCGTCCCCGGCTCCCCCCTTCTGCCACGCTGGGTTCCCCAGCTGCCGTCCGTCTGAACCCGGTGTGGACCCAAACTTCTGGTCACCGCTGTCGTATGACTTGGTCCTCACCCTCCCTAGTGATCGTGGGGTCCCGCTGTCTTGATTCTGCGCTCCTGGCAGCCTGTTTGCCGATTGCTGCTGTTTTTGCTGGGTTCTCTTTTCTTTGTTCTTGGCCAGTCCTGGGCCTTGGACTCTGGGCCTGAGCACTGTCCCTGGCTTCTTTTTGCTCAAGGCTAGCACTCTGCCACTTGAGCCACAGCACCACTTCTGGCCATTTTCTGTATATGTGGTGCTGGGGAATCGAACCCAGGGCCTCATGTATATGAGGCAGGCACTCTTGCCACTAGGCCATATCCCCAGCCCTTGCTGGGTTCTTGATGGGGTGTTGGGTGTCGGAGTTCCCAGCTCGCTATTCAGTTGGAGCGAGTCGGGGTGCCGCCTTACTGTGTCGGTGCCATCTTTTCCTCTCGACTTTTGTGTTTATGTGTGAGAACATTAAATACAATTCTCAAGTCTATCATTTTGCTAATAAAAATGATTAAATACTCACTGACTTTGGAAAACAGAGTTTCTACATAATTACAGAGACAGTCTTTATTATTAAAATGCATATTATAAAATATAGCTTTAAATAAATTCCAAGTGAAATATTTCATAGTATTTTGGAAGTTACAACAAAAATAATTAAATAGCCTAGGAATTCTCTGATGAATTGTTGTAGACCAAGGTTCTTTGGTTTGTTGTTCCAGGGGCAAATGTTCTTCTTTTTATTTTATTCCCACTTTTTTCATTTTCATTTTATTGTAAAGGTGTTGTACAGAGATGTTACAGTTACATAAGTAAGGCAACAAGTGCATTACTTATTTAATATTGCTATTTCCCTCTCATTTTTCTCCCACTATTCCTCCTCCCCATTCTCCCCCACCAAGTTGTAAAGTTCATTTCCACCATATTGCTATTGCATTGGTTCACCCTCTGTCCTTTGTCTCACCATTTTATTATTCCCCTTCCCTTCCCCAGATCAGATAAATATATATAGATGACACAGGGAACCAAAATGAAAAACACTGACAATCAGGGATAAACCAAAGGGGAAAAAAGAGGATAAAAGAAATAATAACTTTACACAGTACATTAAAAACAACAACAAAGCCTCTTGTTTCCATATCTTGGAGTTCATTTCAATTAGCATAATTTTATATAGTCATATGTACATACCTATTGAGCTATTGTGACCTGTGCTAAGACTATCCAAGATTTATACTAATTATTACCAATGAAGGAAACCATGGAACCTATGTTTCTTTGGGTATGGCTTACTTTACTTATATAATTTTTCCATTTCCTTACGAATGGGACAATGTCATTCTTTTTGATGGAAATATAGAATTCTGTTGTTGTTGTGTGTGTATATATATATCACATTTTCTTGATCCATTCATCTACTTTGGGGCATCTGGGTTGGTTCCATATCTTAGTTATGGTAAATAATGCTGCAATATAGTTGTGCTGGTAGCTTTAATATGCCCTTGCTTTTGTTCTTTGGGGTAAATTCTGGGTCATAAGATAGTTCTATGCTTAGTCTTTTTTTTTTTTTTTTTTGTCCAGTCCTGGGCCTTGGACTCAGGGCCTGAGCACTGTCCCTGGCTTCCTTTTGCTCAAGGCTAGCCCTCTGCCACTTGAGCCACAGCGACACTTCTGGCCGTTTTCTGTATATGTGGTGCTGGGGAATCGAACCCAGGGCCTCATGTATACGAGGCAAGCTCTCTTGCCACTAGGCCATATCCCCAGCCCCTGCTTAGTCTTTTTTTTTTTTTTTGCCAGTCCTGGGGCTTGGACTCAGGGCCTGAACACTGTCCCCGGCTTCCTTTTACCTCAAGGTTAGCACTCTACCACTTGAGCCACAGTTCCACTTCTGGCCTTTTCTGTTTATGTGGTGCTGAGTAATAGAACCCAGGACTTCATGCATGCAAGGTGAGTACTTTACTGCAAAGCGCTCTATGTTTACGCTTTTGAGGATTCTCTATATTGCTTTCTAGCATGGCTGAATTATTTTACATTCCCACCAACAGTGTAGTAGCGTTTGCTTTTGGCCACATCTCCATCTACTATTATTTGTTTTCTTGATAATGGCCATTCTAACTGGGTAAGATGGAATGTGAATTGCTCCTCATTATAAAGTTACCAGTTAAAGCTAAGATCTGGCAGCTCCCACCTGTAGTCCTAGCTCAGGTGGCTGAGATACAAGGCTCACAGTTCGAAGCCAGCCCTGGCAGAAAAGTCTCTGAGATTCTTATCTCTAATAAATGCTCAGAAAAAGGTACAAGTGGTGCTATGGCCCAAATAGAACAGTAGCCTTGAGCACAAAGAGACTCAAGGAAAGCACCCGAGCCATAAATTCAAGCTCCAGTCCTGGAAAAAAAATTACCAGTTATTAGAAATTACTGGTTAAGTGTCAGAACATATAAACAATTTCAACATAGTAATAGCAAGCAAGATGATAATAACATGTTACTCCATATTCAATTTTTGTTGAAATAATTACACATTTTAAAATAAAAATGGAATCAATTTTATAAAGGAAATATAGGATTTTTATCTTTAATGATATAGAACTATAATTTGAGGCATTTTTCTTTCTTCTCCAATTTTACATAGAAGTCAGAAAGTGATAAATGAATAGTCTAAAGCGATATTTCCAGGGAAAAGGAAACTTCAAAGAGGAGGCAATTATCTAAATAGTAACTGCAAATCTAATTCTCTCCTAGTTTATATTTTCCTTCGGGAAATCAAATGATAAGCATACTTCCTTTTCTTTTTTTTCCAGTCTTATTGCTTGAACTCAGGGCCTGAGCACTGTCCCTGGCTTCTTTTTGCTCAAGGCTAGCACTCTACCACTTGAGCCAGAGCACCACTTCTGGCCTTTTCTATAAGGAATCAAACCCAGAGCCTGATGTATATGAGGCAAGCACTCTACTACTAGGCCATATTCCCAGCCCCAATAAGCATATTTTCTAAATATATATCTTAGAATTTGACATCCTCAAAGGGTCCTATAAATTGTATGAAATTGGTCACTTAAATATCTAATCTTAAACACACTATTATACAACCTTTGTTCAAAATAGCTCCCCTTCTAACCATTTGCTTCAGTATCTGAAAGTCACTACTTTGTGTTAATGCCTAGTTCTAAAGTCTTCAATTCCTCTCTCTCTCTATATATATACAGATTATTATTAAGCTAATATTAGTCAATAGCACCTTAGTGTTAATGAGTTGATCCATTTCCTGCATAGGACAAGGTAATAGAATAGAAGACAAAACATAGTGATGAGGTGAGAGTAAATAATACAAATCAGATCACAGACAAAAAACCTAGATGGGAGCCTTAGCTGAGCAGTATAGAGTCACTGAACATGTGTATCTTCTCTCTAAATAATGTTTGTGGCCTGTGTAATAAATGGACTCTACTCTCAATTACTCCCCTAAAGAGGGTCAATGACATCTTAAAACATTTTCTCTCCCCTTCATAATTATATGTTTACAGAGAAATTAATTTTTAATAAAATTAAATTAATGATCTCCCAAAATGTCCCCGAAGTGTACCTCATAGTAATGTAGGAAACAGTACAGAGTACAGACATGATTGTCCCAATACAAGTACTAACAGTAGTTTCATAACTACAAAACGACCACTTGCGCTCCGATTACAACACTAAATTAGCACCAAACACAAATCGCTTTAAATCAGAGAAAACACAGTTCTAGTTATTCCTTTTAAGAATAAAATGTAACACTCCTTTAGGATTCATTTAATACGTCAAAACCTGTATTTTGCAGTGAATAATTGTGATATACATAGATACACTGTTGCTAGCAGCACAGTCATTTTTCTTCTTTTTTTCAAATTTTTATTATCAAACTGATGTACACAGAGGTTACAATTTTATACGTTAGGCATTGGATACATTTCTTGTACTGTTTGTTACCTCGTCCCTCATTCCCCCCTCTCTCCTCTCCCTTTCCCGTTCCCCCCATGAGGTGCTCAGTTCACTTACACCAAACAGTTTTGCATAATGCTTTTGTAATTGTTTGTCTCTTTTTACCCTGTGTCTCTTGATTTTGGTATTCCTTTTCAATTTCCTAGTTCTAATACCAGTATAGACGGTTTCCAATATACTCAGATAAGATTACAGAGATAGTGTAGATACAACCACAGGAAGGTGATACAAGAACATCATCAATAGTAGAAGCGACAGATACACATGGGACGTTGAAAGTAGTTACAACTGTGATATAACAATCATTTCATAACATGGAGTTCATTTCACTTAGCATTATCTTATGTGTTCATAAGGGTATAGCTATTGGGCTCTTGTGATCCTCTGCTGTGACTTGCCTAAACCTGTACTAATTATTCCCAATAAGGGAGACCATAGAGTCCATGTTTCTTTGGGTCTGGCTCACTTCACTTAGTATAATTTTTTCCAAGTCCTTCCATTTCCTTACAAATGGGGCAATGTCATTCTTTCTGATAGAGGCATAAAATTCCATTGTGTATATGTACCACATTTTCCTGATCCATTCGTCTACTGAGGGGCATCTGGGTTGGTTCCAGATTATAGTTATGAGCACAGTCATTTTTCTAACAGTGTTATTTCAAGCAAATCAATATTCTTAAGTATTAGAATTTACTTTGATTTCACACATTTTCTCCCCTCAAATATATTAATATCCTGTGTTCTTAAACTACCTCTTCCTCTAAATAAATAAAAAACCTTGTTTGGTTCTTACATTCCTTCTGGATGAAAACTGGACCATGTCTTCATTATATAGCCCACAGATTCTAAATACAGCCTTTTTGAGAAGTTGGAGCTTTTTGCTGAAACATGTTTTGGAGTATCCTACTATTTTAAAACCTCAGATTTAATTATTATTCATCCCTCAAATTTGTCTTGCAGAAGAATATCAAATGTGTAGCAGGTAAGGTATTATAAAGGATGTACACAGCTCCCAAAATGTTCTTTTGCACTTTCCTTCAAAGGAGAAGGAATTATTCTTTCCACTTGTTGGGAGGTAAGGTGTGTAGAGCTCACAATGGTAGGACTACAGAAAAGCTGAACTAGAAAAAAATCAAATTAAGTTTGAAGATTCACAGAACTGAGTTCTTCCAAATCTGTCCTGCCTTGTGAAAATGGCATGACAGAAGCCACCTAATTGAAGTAATAAATACAATGTTGGGATCATTTATAACAGGTAGACTTGACTTTGCTTTATCTTTTCACTCTGGCTTAAACTTCATGATTACTTAATGCACTATTTCTTCCATAGGCTCAGAAAGTGCAGTAACTTGTCAGAGTTACCTAAGTGTCATTATAGAGATATAATGAAAAACCTTGTACCTTGGAAGGCTTATGTATCTCCAGAAGTGTTCTTCAGAAATACTTGAAGAAAGGTAGAAGTATGATTTTGATAAATCTGCTTTTTCCTCAGCCTAAAGGCCTTTGGGGTCATTGTGGGTAGACTCGGGATAGCTACTTGCCCTGGGTAGATTCAGTCTAGCATTTTATATAGTCATAGAGGGTTCTTGATGTGAATCTGTATATTATTGTTAGTTTAAGCTAACCAGAGTTTCAATCAACAAATATGTAGGACAAATGATGTTTCACATTGACACTGAATGATGAAAATGGTTATTTGTATCTTCAAACCATGGACTGTAATCACATATGGGAGATAAAAGTGATCCTATGTTTATAACATTTTGTTTACACAGAATATTATGTTGTCTATCCTACTTGAAATCCAACCAAAATATGTTGGAATGTAAACTGTGATCATTACTGTAAATAGACTATACTTCCTCTGAAAAGCGATGTTCACTGTCCATATTAGCTAAGTGCTTATGGTGACTCCAAGCTAGTCATCTCTTTGTAACCTGAGTTCACAGATTAAGACTCTTGTTGAGAGAATGTGTGTATAGAAATTAATTGAAATATTATAGTTTTTAAATCTTTTTAAGATTGATGACAAATTACTATTTGGACATATTAACATCAATGATGGTTGACCATAATGCTCCAAATAGGTTGTGTTATAAAGATGTGCATGCCCAAACAAGTAAGACAGAACATAACTGAAAAGTTATGAATGCTTCCAGGGAACATTTCTACATTGCTTTGGGTGTTGCAGATGTATTTTGATGTACTTGCATTCCAAGCCACATTCAGTTTTTTTTTTAATCTAGCATAATTCAGTTGCCATGTTAGAAGTGGTGTGGTTACTCACAAATGATTTTGTATGGAGTTGGATGCTATCATTCAAATCTTGTCTCGAAAGACGTCTTCGGAATTCATTAGTGGTGAAATAGTATATGACTGGGTCAAGGCATGAATTCAGACTAGCAAGACACAGAGCCACAGAATGAAATATTAGAATCACTCTCCTAGCTAGGCAGCTTTTAATTTCATTGGACTTGACCAGGAAATCTAAAGGAAAACTGAAGTGATATGGAGCAAAACAAATTAGGAATACCCCTGCACACGTTAGAATCATCTTCAAGGCTTTCTTTTTCTCTCCAAGGTCTTGAGTAATGGGATGTTTATCTTGAAGTGATAAAACTGTCTTCCAGGTACAGTACAGGACAATCAGAAGAGGAGTAACAAACCCAATTAATTCACCAACAGTCATCATGGCAACAGACTGGGTTAGATTGACATTCCTAGTAGGAAGATCCACAAAGCATTTGGTTCTGCTGCCTGGTGTATCCTCATTGGTTCTGAGAAGAGGAAAGAGTAGACAGGCAAGACAGATAATCAACCAGCCAGCAATGCTGATGTACAAGTCATATTTTTGTTTGCAGTCAATGAAGCGAAAGGGGTGCATGAGAAACCAAAATCGTCGCACACTGATGCAGACCAAGAAGTAGATGCTGGCATACATATTAACATACTTCAGATAGAAACAGAACATGCAAAGGCCAGGCCCAAATGGCCAGTCATGGTTCAAATAGTAAAAGATCCTCAGCGGCAAAGAAAGAACTTGTAATAGATCAGCAATTGCTAAATTAATCATAAATATGACAGCCCGTTTGGTTTCTTTCATGTAACTATAAAATACCCACAAGGCTAATATGTTCCCTATGAGACCTGGCACAAGAATGACAGTGTATGTCACTGCATAAATAAAGTACCGGAAATCTGTATTGTCACCATCTGTCCTGTTACAGGTATCATTAGCAAGCATGATTCTTTCTAGAGAAACTGACCTTGCCTAATAATGATTCAAAATGTAAATTCACAATTAACAACTGCTCTTTCAACAAGCAGGATGGCCAATAGTTTGAAGAGATTAAGTGAAAAGTAATCTTTTTGCCACATCTATAGCCTCTATGGATGACTTTGGAATGTTTCAAACAATTAGCTGCATATTTGACTTGGATTTGTCTACAGCAAATACATGGAAGTCCAATATGCAAACACAAATGAAAAGTTGATATAAACTTTCTCCTTTTGTTTACACTATTGTAAGGCCTTCTGGAACATCACAACATTTGCTCCTTTGGCACTTGGAGCATGAATGTGCTATATAGCAGTTCTTCAGATTTCCATATAATAGCCATCTCCTTACAGGTGTTGAGCAGGCTTTCTTTTTTCTTTTATTGGCTCACATAGAAGAAACATTTCCTTTGGCATACAGTTCCGAAATGTCACTCTTCTGGGATGACTAACTTGCACAGAACAGATTCCTGAGACTTTTTCAGGTATGTGTTGAAAACTTAAAATTGAGAAACAACAGCAAAGCTGCAAGTAAAAAAGAAACAAGCTAATTAATATCTGGTTGTTGAAAAATCTTTAAAAATCCCTATATATAGAAAAATACATTAATTTGAATGGAAAGCTTTGATGTGAGTGAGGATAATATGCTATCGTTTCTACAAGCACTTTATACTAACCACAGAAAAGTACAAGTAGAATGAATCTGAGAAATAATCTACCCATTTTGTTCCTCAAAATCTATGAAGCAACTCAATAGTTCAGCTCCTCTGACCCCACCAGACTTGCAGGATCAAAATCTATATATTAACAATGACTCCCTGGTTAATCTTGTGCATATTAAGATTTGAGAAACTCTCATCTAGACTATTGTTTCACAAACTTCATAGGTCTTTACACTCATCTGGACAGGTTTAGAAAAAATACAGTTTTCTGGGTGTTTCCTCTAGAGATTCTGATTCAGTATGTTTGGGGTAGGGCCCAATGTTTGTATTTTTTAAAGCTTCCCATATGATTTGGATATAGCCAGCTCAGAATTTATCCTTGAACCATCATTTGGGGGGGGGGCCATTTATTTGATCCAAATCCTTCCCAGATGTCTGAAAATAAGTGGGCAACCAGCCTCTCTTTAAATACTTCCATTTATTTGGGTCATTTAGTCACCTCTTAATTATCCAAGATGACCAACGATAGCACCAGAACAGAGAATCAAAATCCCCAGAAAGTTGACTCAGCTGGGTCCATGACCCTTGTTCTGAGGTAAACAAATTTTCGCTTAGGGACTTGGATAGTTTCCTCAAGGCTGCTGAAATCTAGGAGGACTTAAATGACTTTAAAGATATGTGGGAAGAAGAAAAATGAAATGGGAATTATGAAACATCCTGCTTTGGATTATCAAATCCATGTGGTGTAAAGTGTACATGATGCACTCCTCAAGGAATCATTATTGTTCATGTGCCTAGTAAGTAAATTGCAACTAAAATAGCACATTTTTTTACGAAGATATAGTGCTCATTTTATGTAAAGAGCTTGATGTGTAACATGAACTATGCATTCAGGTTGATGAACTATGAAATACTTGAGATGTCTTGGATAAGAAGAATAGTGCTAAAATAAATCAATCTAAGTACTGATGGCTCACCCCTGTAATCCTAGCTCAGGATGCTGAAACCTGAAGATGTTTGTTTGAAGCTAGCCATGTCAGCAAAGTCTTGAGATCCTTATTTCCAATTACTCACCAAAAAGCCAGAAGTGGAGGTGTGACTCAAGTGCTAGAGTGCTAGCCTTGAGCCAAAAAGCTCAGGAACAGTTCCCAGGCCTGTGTGTTCAATCCCAGGACAGGGCTACACACACACACACACACACACACACACACACACACACACACACACGGATAGCATTGTTTCTGAAAAGGTTGTTCCACTCAAGGTTCTTCACCTTAAGTATATCTAAATCTCATTTTCACAGAAAAATAAATTGCTAACAATAGATACATGAAAAGGGAAATGTAAATCAAAACCACTATGGGGCATCTCACTCTGAAGAATGACTATTATTACAAAGGACAAAATTTGGACACAGTGAGGTCAAGAGAAGAGAAGTAGACACATAAAGAGAAGGAGGGTGCAGTCTTAATGTCCACTGTCTATATGCGAAAATGGAACTAGGAATATTGAGGAAATGGCTACGTTTGGGAGGGTGGGGAGAATGATGAAGGGGGTGATTAAAATGCATCGTACTCACAAACTGACATGTTGAACTAAGCCTCCTTTGTACAACTACTTAGTTATTTAAAAAAAGGTTACAAGTGCTGTTGAAGATGAGGAGATTAGGAAGTCCTATACTTTGGTGGGCTCTAAATTCTTAGAGCCATTATGCCAAATAAATAGCACAGTAGTTCCACAAAAAGATTAAAAATAGAGCTAACATATGTAAGTTCCATCCTTGTCTGTGTTATGCAAAGGAAATGGAAATGAGTGTCTCCAAGAGACATGTGCACTCCATGTTCATTTCAGCACTATTCCCAACAGCCAGGACACTTAATCAAGGTAAGTAAGAAGCAACAGATGAATAGATGAACGCATAAAAAAGAGCTGGCATGCATGTTCATGCAAGTGTATGTGCACATACACACACGCACACACTACTATTTAGCTTTAAAAAGAAGCAAATTGTCATTTGCAACATGAAGGACATCATGTTAGGTGAAATAAATCGGAGACAAAAACAAATATTACATCATCTCCCATATATTTGGGATCTATAAAAGTGAAAGCCATAGAAATAGTGGGTAGAATGGTGGTTTCCAGAAATGGAGTGTAAAATGGGGAAAAGATGGTTAAAGGGTATAAATTTGAATTTATAAATTGAATAAATTCTTTGTATCTAGTATTATCAGCATAGAAGACTATAGTGTATAGTATTATGTTGTTTACTTGTATTTGATAAGAGATCAGAGTTTAAATGACCTTACATTGCACCTAACCTCATACTACTACTATCTCTCTCTCCCCCCGCCTCTCTCTCTCTCATGGTATCTTTTAATATGACTTTCCTTGATATTCCTATTTAAAACTGCAACTCCCTCCCAGTTATCCCAACTCAGTTGTATATTTATTTTACTCATTTATAAATATATTATATATTTCCACAGGTATGTGTGTATAAATACATACATATATATATATATATATATATATATATATATATATATATATCCCTACTACTCTCCCATTTAAAATTTTTAAATTTCTACTCTAGTTCCGGCCGGCTTTTTTGGCTTAATATCCCAATTGCTTACTTTAGTATACCATTCTTCATAAGGCCATCATATTTTTTCTGGGGTAATATATTTTAAAATTATTCTTGGCCCCACATTTCCCACAAATTGCCAGGTATGTAGTTTAGTAGCACATGGCTTCTAATACTGAGCTATGTACCTTTAGAACTTTTTGTCATACTACTTTGGTGACAGCCAGCACTCCAGCCCATCTTCTTCACACTGTTCTTTTCACAAACAGTGACTGATCATTCTGCTACCTTAATCTGAACATCTTTTGTTTCCTATCAATTCCATCTATTGATAAAAAACCTTTCTCAAGTTTCCTGTTCTTCTTGAAACATGTTGTGGTCAACTCACCACAATTATGCTTGCCCCTTTATTTGAATCCCATTAGTGACTCTTGTTATAATATCTAACTTTCTCTTCCTTTTGCTATGGTGATTTGTGTCTGTCTTATTTATTCCACAGGCCTCCTCCTTCTCACTACAACCCAGGAAGTCCAGAAATTCCTTGAGATTACGCAGCAGACTTTATACACCTCTGTATCCCCTGAGGTAGCTAGAATATGTCTTGGAACATGGTAGATACATCAAATATTTACTCAGCAAATATTTATTCAGAATTTATAATTTGCCAGGCACCATACTTGGTACTGGGACTATAGACAACATAAAGAAACCTCCTTCTTCCTGGAACTTATAGTCTAATGAAACAGAATGATAATTTTCATATGGTTTGATAAAATATGATCTTAGTCAACATACAATGAGAAATCCCATAAGGCACATTTAAATTATTAAGAACATACTCGGTTCAGTGAACTAAAAGTCAAGAGTTCTCTACATAAAGGATGCAAAGCCTAAACTCATTCTATTGGTCATTCATTCCCTCACTGGCCACATTAAAATATTTTTATTAATATGTATTTACACAAAGTAGTGGATTTTAAGATGATATTTTATAAACATATATATATAAAGTACTTTAATGTCATGAATTTTCATTATTATATTTTAGCCTATAAACATGGAGTAGAGCAACTCCCTTATAATTTTTCTGGATTCCTTAAGAGACAGCTAATGATGCTTTACCTCCATTTAGGGACCATTGTTTTCTAGTAGGAAAAGTTGACGGAGGATGCTTCCAACCAGGGGAAAACTCTATGTCAGACTTAGTATAAAAACACATTTATCTAAGCATACTTAGATAATCATACTACTACTTAAATTATATCATTATTCTTTGAGATTATTCTTTTGTAAGAATCTACCTTGTATCATACACTGTATTATACTCCTATATTAAATGATTTACTTTAAGTGCAAAGTCGGTCTATCCTTCCTCAATTGTAATTTTTATTTGGGAAGAAGAAAACATCAGAAATTTATCATACTTTATTTCCAATGATCTATGTGTCAGAAACTATTTCATATGGAGTTCTTGCAGGAAGTTGTAATAATACTTGTGCCTACATATCTGTTTTGTCAAAACTTGAGCTTTACTATATTTCATTTATGTTTAAAAATATGCGCCAAATATTTTGGTTGCTTATCCAGGAAAACCTGGTTCAAATGAATATCAGGGAGAGCTTGTATCATTTACTGAGACTCACTCAGAGCAGAAGTTGTTTTTTAACCTATGAAGTTTTAGCTGATAATACCTAAACACTTCCTCCACTCATAAAATATGTATTTAAGTTTAATACAGAGAATGATCAAAGCACTAGATCATCAAATTACCTAATTCCTAATCATAGTTTTATCAGATGTATTAGTTTCCACTAGAGACACTATTTTGGCATGTGGAATCCTGCCCAGAAACCTTATAAGTTCAAGTTATAGACAACAACATATTCAAAAGCCAACTTTATTTTAGAGTTTAGAAAATCAAGGAAAAGTAAACCTCAATCCAAAGCTACTCTAAATGATGTGGTGCTAATTAGGTGTATGCATGTGTGTAGGAGGCATTTTAACATTATGATGCATAAGTAAACACAAATGTTGAACAGAAAAAAGTTGAACAATTACTTTATGATTCTGGTCCGGACACATTGAAATTCTTAAGGCTTGCTTTTCATTCCTATAACTCTCCATGTCAACAAGTTTACAGTCTTCCTGAAAAACTTGTCCCACAACTGCATGTATAACTGTACTAAAGGGTAGATTACTGTACATGACAGTAAGTAAACACATTATGAAGTGCCTGCCTAGTTGATTTTTGTATGGCATTTCCATATCTGTCCTATTTAATCTGTCATAAAATTATTGTTTTAGTTTGGAGAGATGTCACACCTGGATGCCATCTCCAATCAAACTTTCAACTCATTTTAGCTTCAATACCTTCAATCCTCTATAGTTCAACCTCGTAAAAGGAGGAAACACAAATGTATGGGCAGACAATGTCGTTATTGTGAGTGCTGCCATTTTGCCAGGAAATTCTTTCACTTACTTGAGTTTATATGTCTCTGCTGAGATCTAAAATCCATTTCCTTTTCAGCAGACAGTGTGTCCTGTTCCTCTGCTCTAGAAGTACTCTTTTAATTACTCAGAGACAGCCAAAAAGCAGTCACTCAGTCTCAAATCACCAGTGAATAAAGCCCAGTAACCTTACGGATGGATGGCCTCAAAAGCTATTCAAGCTTGTACTGAACACTAACAGTACTTCAGACACTACCTGATTGCATGCCCCTCCTTAACATCCATAAAAATTTTAGGCTGGTTGTTTTCCTTCAGCTTCCACTTCCCAGGGTCTTGTTCTTAACCACGTAATTTATAGTTGTCTATTTTTTATTTCCTTTTTTTCTTAGGTTGAGTTTCTCTAAATCTGCTCCCTTAGCTAACTGCAGTGCTTGTTAAAATTACATATTCTTGGATAGATATAATCTCAATACCAAGAAGTAGAGCCAAGGGATCTGCATTTTAACAAACTTCAAATAGAATTAAATCTGTGAGTCTTCAATTTGAGAAATTTCTAGAACAAAATATCATAGGCTGTAAAGAAAAACAAGAGACTTTTCTGGCAGTAACTTTTTCTCTTATCTCCATTGCCTATGTTCTCGATTATTCTTTAGTATAAATTGTTCTATGTCATCTATATCTTGCTCCTCATTGAAGGCCAAATCAAATAATGCCATCTTCTCTACAAAGGCTTTCATTATTTTCTGCCTGGTATTGATGAGACTCACTTTTGAATTCCCATAGCATGTTATTTATATCAGATAAAACTGTGAACTGAAGACAGTGACTTTTACATTTCTTTACATTTCATCTACTTTTTTCATGTAGCAGAAGGTCAAATTCATTTAAGTGTATTTAATATCTAGATTAGAACTTAATATAATGAGAAGATTATTTTCTATTTCTCTCTTTTTAATTAAATTACATTAGCTGTAAGGGGAGATTTTATTAGCATATTTTCATATATGTTTACAATATACTCCAATCAATCCCTTTATGTCTCTATATGCTAAGTTCTTTTGTAAGCAATTTGAATAAACCCTCATTTTGCTTACAATTTTTTAACCTGTGAGTCATTCAAGCCTTTATTGTCTATACAAAGTGAAAAACAGTGAAAGTATTAAATTACTTTTAATAGGTACTATAAAACGCTGAGCAGACAGCTTAAAATTGCATGTAGTCCCCCAAAAATCTGGCTATTAGTGCTTTCTGATTTTACCACTCTGTGTGTGATGCCAACTATTTTTTTTCCTGGAGGACAAGCCACTATTTTACAAAGATCTATTCTACACATTAAATTTCAAATATTTTTAATTTGTAAAAGTGATGAGAAGATCACAAGTTATGTTACAGAGGGAAAACTATGTATTTCCTGTTCTCAGTGCTGACAGGGCTGTGGGTATTTTCCTCAGCTTTTCTGAATGTTCACCTTGTGTCTCAAACCAGACAGGAACATTTGGACAAGAAGGAGAATTTTTTAAAGGAAAGTTATGAGCTTCCAAGCTTACATAAAATAAACTAAGGTCCAAGATAATCAGATCCTTCTGGCTCTTTTCACTTTTTTTCAGTTCTTCTTGCAATTTCTCTTTGAGAGTGTGCCCTATCCACTGCTTCACAGGATTAATAGCCTGTGAAAGTGGAGGAATAAACCAAACTTATGAGACCTGGTAGAAAGAGCAAGGGTAGAGTGGAAAATAAAATGTGTCCTTGGAGCTTCACCCTAGAGCTGGCCATGGTTTTCGTGTAGATGGCTACCTAATGTGGTATTATTTTTCAGGGACCAAAAGCTTTCCTTTACAGAAAAAAAACTTCTTTCCTACTTGTTTTCTGGGTCCAATCTCCTCTTCCTTAAGGATAAGAATTTCACCATGTGGAGAGTGCTGTGGCTGGTGGAGAGTGCTCTGGCTGGGAATGCCAGACTCTCACTTTTAAAGATCAGGCCTTCCCAGGAACTATCAGAACCACACACAAACTCAGAGTTTCTGGAACTTGTATAATAGATCCCAGAGCTTTTGTATGCTTTTTCTTTTGCTGTTAGTTGTGCATTGTACCTTTCTTTCATTTCCACAGTTGCTTGTGTCTTATTTATATTTGGGAATATTTTCTCCACATTATATTTTCCAAAATCTACAGCATTGAATTCCAAAGAGGAATATAGTAATATACAAATCGTGAAACAGTGAGATCTTCAATTTCACAAAAAGAATTTTCATGGGAAATAATCTAAGATTTAAAATATGAAAACACAGGTGATACACTTCTAAAGGTACATGGTACCCTCAGTTATTACTCGTAAAAATTCCCACAAATAGGATTCTAGTCAGTTACTTCTCAATTTTCCATGATGTTTTATGTGATTTGAGAGTAGATTTCATCAATTAAACAAGATTCTAAATAGTTGGCTATGAACTTCACTCCAGGAAACAAGCCTCTAAAATCTAGAAGCAGTAATAACTTGCCAGGAACCAGGACCAGTGATTTAACAGCTTTTGGTACTCAGACGGTCTTTCTGGTCTCTGTCACTAGAGCATTACTAAAAGTGACAATAGCTAGACTCCTTGACTGATCATTCACCATTAATAGCAACTCTGTCTTTCATACATGGTCTCTAGGTTTACATCGAAGCAGAAAGGGTGACACAACAGCTGTCAGTGCATCTCCTGCCCAGTCTCTTCTTACTTTGAAAGCAACCATATTTAAGAAAAGAGTGATGACTATAAAATATTAAAAGGTTAAATATCTATTTTCCTGAAACTACCCCTTACAGAGGTAAGGTGGGAAAATTAACTTCAAAGCAAAGCTACTTGTGGCAACTCAATTGTGTATATGATCCAAGAACTCCAGTAATGACATAGTTATTCAGATACCATCCTAGTGCTCCAGAAAAAAAAATCAAACATCAACTAATATTGTAGATCCTCATTTGAACTGTTAGTATATTTATCTGAGATGTCATTAAATTATTGATCGAAAAGAAATGTGAAAAGTGAATCAGATGGGTCTCTTTTATATGACTCACACACTTGTATTCACAAAAACGGCTAGGTACTAGATTCACAACAATTTTCCCTCTCCTTTAGAACAGTTATGAAGTGTTAACAAAGATCAGAGGCCTTATTCCACATTCACTCTGGGATCAAGCCAGGCCTTGAAGCTTCATGCATAGGTCACAGGTGACTAGAATTTTGCATGCTTGTGTTGTTTATTGTATAGTGCTCTGTTACTATTTCTTCACTGAGTGGCATTATTTGCAACATTTTGTGTATTTTGCATGAATCTACTTATTTCAGTGTAGTGAAAAGTAATGTAACTTAAGATTGGAATTCTAGTGAAGAACTGATAATTGGGCCAACATTTTTGTGACTGTTCTTTGGCTTTAAAAGCAAGTACACCATCCATTCTTTACTTGGAGACTGTAGTTTAAGTTAAAAAGCATCTAAGAAGCTTTCTTCTCAATATTTTGTAGATTCTTTCCAGAGAAAAAGATTATAAGCTTTTATTCTGGTTAATATAAATAACTAAATAACATCAATCTAAAAGCTATGAGCAAGAAAATAATGAACTCACTAAACTTTATACGTCAGCAACATCCACAATTATTTCAGAATAATAAATAAGCATTCATGCCTTACCTCTGTTTACATTTTTGTCATGATCAATAGCCATACCTCTTAATACATTCAGTAGTATGACTTTATTTGAGACTGATAGTTCTACAGTTGACTTCATCAGGTGGAAGCAACTCAAAGTATCCCATGAAGTTGTACCAAATTCATCAACTGTTCACACTATAGAGACCTAAACAGCAAAGATTCAAAGCCCAATTCTCCCTTTCTAGCTTTCCAAATGCTCTAGGTTTACACTATGCCATTCTACCTTGACATGCAGTATACACTTTGCTGTCAAAGTCTTTTACTTGAGCTTAAATGTCCTTATGCTCCAGTTTCCCATCATTACTTTCTTTTTCACACTGAGGGGTGAAACAAAATTTGATCTTTACTGGCCATACAATGGGCAAAGGCCTCATATCTAAAATATATGCAGAACTAAAAAAATTACACTTTTCCAAAACAAAATTGCAAAGAACCAAGAGCCCCCATCAACAAGTGGGCTAAAGACTTAAAAAGAGACTTCTCTGATGAGTAAATGAGAATGACCAAGAGACATATGAAAAAGTGCTCTACATCACTGGCCATAAAAGAAATGCAAATCAAAACAACATTGAGATTCCATCTCACCCCAGTAAGAATGTCATATAACAAGAAAACTAACAATGACAAATGTTGGAGGGGATGTGGCCAAAAGGGAACCCTACTTCATTGTTGGTGGGAATGTAAACTGGTTCAGCCACTCTGGAAAATGGTATGGAGATTCCTCAGAAGGCTAAGCATAGAGTTCCCCTATGACCCAGCAGCCCCACTTTTGGGCATCTACCCAAAAGACCACAAACAAGAACACACTAAAGCCACCAGTACAACAATGTTCATCGCAGCACAATTTGTCATAGCTAGAATTTGGAGCCAACCCAGATGCCCCTCAGTACATGAATGGATCAGGAAAATGTGGTACATATACACAATGGAATTTTATGCCTCTATCAGAAAGAATGATATTGCCAAATTTGTAAGGAAATGGAAGAACTTGGAAAAAATTATACTAAGTAAAGTGAGCCAGACCCAAAGAGACATGGACTCTATGGTCTCCCTCATAGGGAATAATTAGCACAGGTTTAGGCAAGTCATAGCAGAGCATCACAAGGCCCAATAGCTATATCCTTATGAACACATAAGATGATGCTAAGTGAAATGAACTCCATGTTATGGAAACGACTGTTATATCACTGTTGTAATTACTTTCAACATGCGATGTGAAACTGTAGCTTCTATGGTTGATGATACTCTTGTATCCCCTTTCTATGCTTCTACCTGTACTATCTCTGTATCTTGTCTGAGTATATTGGAAACCGTGTATACAGGTATTAGAACTAGGAAACTGAAAGGGAATACCAAAATCGAGAGACACAGGGTAAAAACGACAAATGATTACAAAAGCAATACTTGCAAAACTGTTTAGTGTAAATCAACTGAGCAACTCATGGGGGAAAGGGAAAGGAGGAGGGGGGAGGAGGGAATGAGGAAGGAGGTAACAAACAGTACAAGAAATGTATCCAATGCCTAACATATGAAACTGAAACCGCTATGTATATCAGTTTGACAATAAAAATTTAACAAAAAAAGAAAAGATAAAAAAGAAAAAGAAACTCTAAAAAAATTGAAATATAATTTTAATACTACTAATTTTAAGGAAATACTCTTCAGGTAAAGTAAACATAAAATTCACATCGTGATAATTTTAAGTGTATATTTCAATGACACTAGATATATTTGTACTGCATAAATATCATCACTCTCTTTGCCCCCACATTTTTATTAGCATCAATTAGTTCATTCAGTGGGTTTCATTCATATTTGTACAATATACTACAATAAAAGTCCTTTTTTGTGTGTGCCGGCACTGGGTTTTGAAGTCAATGTCTCATGCTCTCATTAGAATGGCTTGCACACAGTAGCTGCTCTACCAATGGAGCCATGACTCCAGTCTCACTTTTTGTTGCTTAATTGGAGATGAAGTCTCACTGACTTTTCTTTCTGGGGTGTCTTGAATTCCTATCCTTCAGGTCTCAGCCTCATGAGTAGGTAGGATTACAGATTTGAACTATGAGTGCTTGGCTTGATGAAAATTCTTGAAACGCCACTTCTTTCCTCCCAGATTTCCTTGTCATCCAATGTGGATTAGCCCTGCTTCCTTTTGTTCAGTTTTATTTTGTATTAGAATGTATTCATGGTATGTAGGGGGTTCAAGAGAGGAGTAAAAATATGGTAAAGGAGAAGAATTTGTTGAAAGTGTACTGTGTGCATGTATGAAAATATTACAAGAACCCTGCTTTCTGGAATAGCCATAATATGTTCCTGGTTTTCTTAACAGAGTCTGACATGTTGCAACTTATTTTATTATATAGTTAGTTGTATATACAACATCTAGATTATAAGCTCTTTGAGAATGAAGACTTTTTCTTATTCATCTGTGTCTTTCCTACAACACTTTGAACAGACTTTACTTAAGCCCATTAGGAGACTTTTAGGAAATGCCTGTTAATGAAAAGTATAGATGTTATAATGTTTTTAGAAGCATTTTTCTCAATTATTCATATCTAAGTAGTCTTTATAGTACATTCTTTAAAGGCTAGCATTTTAATTACTGGTATTGACTTCTGGAATTTTTTTTTTCCAATCACACTTACCTTTTTGATATATTGAGAGGTACATTCAGATCTTTTATTTACAGGCTCAACCCTCCCACCTACCTCCAACAAGAAAATATGTTCTTTGTTGTTCCTCTACCAGTGGATGAAAATAAGTCCTGGAAACTATGGTTTCCCCTAAATAATCACAATGTGAGAAGCAATTTCAATAACAAGCAAAATAACAAAGTAGAAGCATCTCCTTCACACCAACAGTGGACTATCAAGGTCATAGAACTTTTTCAAAACATCCATCTGGAGATATACCATTTCATGTGCATGCCATGAGCTTATGCAAAGTGTTCAACTCAAAAACACACTCACTATGTTTTTACAAGTTATCAACTCTTGAGATATACTTTGAACAACCACATTGTACGAAAGTAAAATCAGGAGAAATCAGGTTAAAAAGGCAAATAAGATTTTTAAAAAAGAAAGTGTTTCACCTACTCACATACATCAAAATGAAATAAAGAGTACTTCTTTGTAGCAATGTGGAGCTATTTTTACTTTTTCTGCCATAGACTGCTGCGTTCATAAGACAGGAAGTTACAAGTCTCTCCCCCACCACAGCCTGAGGACTCACCAAATATCTGAAAATATGTTGGACTGGCACTAGTTCCCCAAACTTGCAGGTGAGAAAAGATAATGTTCTTTATTATTAAACTATTTGCTGTTTTGTTTGATTATATTTTGTCCACTGGCTAGCTACTTACCTGTATGTTATTATCCATTACAATGAAATTCTGCAGTTCTGGACACCTATAAACCTATGGAATTATTTTGGATTATAGTTAGTTTAAAATAATTTACATATTGGCTTGCTATTTATTTATTCCAAACTCATTTCCCTTAAACATACATTGGGAAAAGCTAAAGAATGGTGTATTAAATCATAACTGGTGATAAGTTTTTTTAAAAGAAAATTTCATCAAATGGCATTATTTGCAGTATTTTATTAGTTTTTCTGACTAGTTCAAGATGTGATTAGCCACATCGTTTTTTTTTTAAGTTTTTATTATAAAACTGATGTACAGAGAGGTTACAGTTTCATACGTTAGGCATTGGATACATTTCTTGTACTGTTTGTTACCTTGTCCCTCATACCCCCCTCCCCCCTCCCCCTTTCCCCCCTTGTGGTGTTCAGTTCACTTACACCAAACAGTTTTGCAAGTATTGCTTTTGTTGTTGTTTCTCTATTTTACCCTTTGTCTCTCAATTTTGGTATTCCCTTTGAATTTCCTAATTCTAATACCAGTACACACTGTTTCCCATACACTCAGATAAGATTACAGAGATAGTGTAGATACAATCACAAGAAGGTGATACACGAACATCATCAATAGTAGAAACTACAGATACACATGGGATGTTGAAAGTAGTTACAACTGTGATATAACAATCATTTCCATAAAATGGAATTCATTTCACTTAACATCATCTTATGTGATCATAAGGGTATAGCTATTGGGCTCTTGTGATACTCTGCTGTGACTTGCCTACACCTGTGTTAATTATTCCCAATAAGGGAGACCATAGAGTCCATGTTTCTTTGGGTCTGGCTCACGTCACTTAGTATAATTTTTTCCAAGTCCTTCCATTTCCTTACAAATGGGGCAATGTCATTCTTTCTGATAGAGGCATAAAATTCCATTGTGTATATGTACCACATTTTCCTGATCCATTCGTCTACTGAGGGGCATCTGGGCTGGTTCCAGATTCTCGCTATGACAAATTGCGCTGCAATGGACATTGTTGTGCTGGTGGATTAGCCACATCTTGAGATTCATTTAGATGGAGTTCACTGAATTTTTTTTCACCTCTTCTTCTGTTAAGTTCCTCAAACATTTCTATCTCAATTGTCTTATCTTGTGAGATAATTGAATAACTACTTCTGTATTTGTTAGTATTTAAATTTTTCTATAGTGTTATGTAAATATATTAAATAAAATGAACAAATTATTGTACTTTAAACAGTGTAAAATAATTGATTGCATGAATAAACACTGGCAGTAAAGACAGATTAATATATATATATATATGAATAATTTTTTTCTTTAAAGAAGTTACCATTCAGCAAAGCAGTTTGTGAATACAGTGCATATTGATCAATGTCTCCCTTTCTTCATTTTTCCTCATCCCTGCCCCACCCATCCCTTCCCTCAATTTTCTTTATTTTGTAGGCTATATATTGAATTTTATGACTGTATACTCCCCCTTTCCTCTTTTTAAAAGCTTTGCTGTTCTCATTTCTTATGGTTTTTGTCTGTGTGCTACAAATATTGGGGTAATCTGTCTCTCTGTCTCTTAAATCAGAAGCTGTACTTTGATCAGAGTTTTTCATAGCTATTAAATAAATGAAAATGCATCTGAATTTCCCCTAGTTAATTTGAATATCCTATTACAACAAGAATGCAAATATAACCCAAAAGCTTTATTATTACTTACCACAGACATATATACTTCATTTTAGCCAACAGATGATTGCTTTTGCTAATAGAAATATGCCACTGGCTGTGTAGGCTACTACTAATTACAGATTGCTAGTATATACAAGTGTTGCTATTTTAATATGCTGTGGACAGGAGCTTGATTTGTTTTCTTTTTCTTTGAGCTCACAAATCTTTTCATCCTGATTACATTAGGGAAAAGTATCAATTGGTTTAACAGAGGGTATGTCCTCTTTTATGAGAAAATACAACTAGAAATAAAGGGTTGAGTGGCTTCAATATGGCTCCCTGATATCTATAAGCCCTTGTACTAAATATTTAAATCAAGCATACAAGATTCACACAGAGAAGGTACTTGCACCTCAGGAGTTGTAATGGATATTAAAATTCCAACTTCCTGGTTATGTATAAAGTCTAACCTTTGGATAAGCTTATCCTTGCAGGTTTAAGTGGTTAAATGGTGATTTTGGTCATGACTTTAAAAATTGGATTAAAGTACTAAATGTGTCTCTAACAATCATAGATAGACTGGTGTTTCAGTAACATCCTTCTAAGATCAGGCATCCAGTGTAAGAGGATAAAAGCAAATATTACAAACAATCCCAGGCTGAAATTTCCATCTTTCAAACCTGCCTCCATCCTGAACCTTAGCAATCAGTAAACACTCGCCTGTCATGTGATTCACTTACATTTTTAGCAAATGAAATACCCTTCATCAACACCCCGTATTTCAACTCTACAGTCTGTATGGAGAGTGGTCAACATGTCCTGGATGAGATACACATGCTCTATTTAACACTGAAAATATGTAGTTAATTTAGACATAGATGTACTTTCAAAATATAAGTAAAGTCTAAGTATCTGGATATATTGTTCATTTTTGAAGCCTAGGAAATAAACAGCTCATAAAATTAGGGCCAAGTTAAATTGAAATGACTAAAGAACTATTCTTAGCAACCAAATTTAATAATCAATAACACAGATAACTTATATTAAAATATAGCCTTTCCAAAAAGTCATAAAAGTGTAAATATCCATGACAAACACCATTAAATAGCAAAATAAAGCATCAGTATGACCATTTTTTCTTTTGTAACCAGGCTCCAATGTAATTCAGTAGAACACTACTAAAACTGCCGCATTGTACACATTTTATGCAATACTTCAGGAACTACAGCTTTTTGTGTTGTATAAGATCACATATCTTGACTGCTAGAACCTGGCCATTACCTGGTAATCTACCAGGCAGATCAGTAAAATATGTTAATAGACTGCTAAGTGAGACTCTTGTTATCTATCCAGGAACCACAAGGTAAGAGTTTTGTATCAGAATAATGCTGCAACATAAGTCAAAGCCATAATTTGGTACCTACGGTTTTACTGCAGTGCTGATGGAACTCCTTAGTCAGGTCAATAGAGTGTCCTGAGGAAGCGATGGCAATCTGGCTGGGTTGATTTATTCATGCCTGAAAGAACACAGAAACAGAAAGATCACATGTAGCATGGGAAAGGTGCTCCCATGGGACTTGGAAATGATAATGAGACCCTAGAAATCGATTACCATGGGCAATGGAGAGTTACTTTTAACACTAACAAAGTGGAGTGTGTGACAATCTTTTTACCATCTGACATCGGTTTTTTGGTCTTTGGGAAGGGTGAAAGAAGGAAGGAATGTCAGTTGCAGGGTTCACAAGTCACTCCCTGGTCACAAGGAGCTCTTAACTATGATGAGCTATCCTAGAAAAATCCCACAACCCCCAGTCAAACTCTCAACACAGTTGAGGATAGAAACCTTCTTTATCCAGGTCAGCATATTTTCCCGAGGAGTTCTCATGGTAACTGTCTCATTGGTTATTAAGTACACAGGGAGGGAGACCCAAATGGCCCTTGTTTAGCAGCATAGCTGATTCTAGAAGACTAATTTATACACACAAAGATACCTTGCATACCTTCACGATACTTTGAAATAGTTTCCCATGTGATTTACAGGAACCAAAACTACACCCCACCCAATTCTCTCACTGTTAAAATTTAACCAATGATATGCTGCTGAGGTTGGCTACCATGCCTGAAATATCCCTGTCCCCTTATAGAGTCTTTGCTTGAAGCCATTGTCTCTAGTGACCTCCTAAAATAGTGAAAACCCTAAAGTAGTACCTATATATTATCCTATTAACTATAATCAATTAGATGAGGTAGATTACACTTTAGAATGTCCAGGAGAATTAAACATAAAATGAAATGTGTTTTTCTTGATAGCAAGATGGGAATGATGAAGACAAGAGGGAGAAAATAATAGGCAAGGGGTATAGTGAGGATCTACTATGATAAGTTTTGAGAAAGGATCCTTTACAAAGGGGAAGGGAGAAAGTGAAAGTTAGAAGGAAGAAAAGTAGTATCACAGATTTCACTCTTGCAAATGTTCAAATTAGTCCAATTCATAAAATGTATCTAATCTAGACTCTGATCTCTTTCTTTCAAATCAAAAAGACATGAGTCTAAAAGTCAGTTAACCTAGGGACTCTTGAACCAATTTCTTCTTCTTCTTCTTTTTCTTCTTCTGTCTTTGTCTTCTTCCTCTTCTTCCTCTTCCTCTTCCTCCTCCTCTTCCCCTCCTCCTCCTCTTCCCCTCCTCCTCCTCTTCCCCTCCTCCTCCTCCTCCTCCTCCTCCTCCTCCTCCTCCTCCTCCTCCTCCTCCTCCTCCTCCTTCTCTTCTTTTCCCCCCTCTCACCAGTATCTCTCTCTCTCTCTCTCTCTCTCTCTCTCCACTCCCTCCTCCCTCCCAGCCATATACCCTAAAACTTTGCTGCTTTATTTGCTCTTTCCAACTCTGGAGACAGGTTAGTTAGCTTGAAAGAAGACAAAGTATAGGGGAAAAAGCACTGGCCAGAGTTATATGATACCTAGTTTCTACTCTTGGTCTTATTAACAGTGATGTGACCTTGGGAATATTCCTTCTCTCCAATCTCTTATGTGCTAGATCAGGGAGTTGGACTAGATTATCCCTGTTACTTTGAACTCTAGTAGTCTAAATCTAGTTGAAAGTTCAAGTTGACACATGGGCTCAATTTTAGAAAAGGATGGGAAGGATACTACCTGGATCGCCATATCCAATCCAAAACTCAATCTTAAGCAGACTTTCCTAGTTGGCACAAACTTGTTCCTATCACAGGCTGCTCCCCATCAGAATATACCTTAGGACTAGTGTCCCTACTCTTAATTTCTAAACTATTGTAATGTGATCAGTGGATTTAAAGTGATTTATTAATGTCAGAGTGAGAAGATAGTGGCAAAATCTTCCCAAGGACATTCTGGTATTTTTCCAGCAGCCTTCTTTAAATATTCACAGGGACAATTTCAAATCAAGACACAAAAGAGAAGAGAATCATGGGAGATGAATAAATGAGAAATTACAGATGGCTTGAACCCCTCAAATTTGAACCACTAAGGCCTGCTCAGCCACCTCTACATAGACTAATTCAACAAATTCAGTTTGCTTCTAGGTATGTGACTCTTGAGGTAGCATGCTGTTTTTATTAATAAGCTTCACAGTGTTTGGCTAATGATTCAATGAGTGATATAATACATTCTCATCTGCTAACAGAAGTCATTGAGATTTTAAATAAAATTAAACTTTGCTAATCTTATTAAATGATTGATGTACTTCATATGAATGTATGAAAATAGAACAAAGAAAACAGCTGAAATCATTCTGGGAAGTGAGGAAGGGAAATGAGTGAGAGTAGTGAGGAAAATTTAAAAAGATCAGTGCTCGTTGTATGCTTGTGTGGAAGTGCCACGCTGAAACCCTTTTGCAACTGAAGTATGCTAATAAAAAAACTTATCAACAATTCATGTGGGGAGAGGGAAAGGGGGAAGGGGGCAATGAGGGAGGAGGTAACAAACAGTACAAGAAATGTACCCAAGGCCTAATGTATGAAACTGTAACCGCTCTGTATATCACTTTGACAATAAATAAGAAAAAAAACTGATCAAATAAATTTTAATATTCTGTTCATCTTTATCATATTTTTGCTTTTACAAACAAGAGACCTGAAGCACAGAGAAAGTAAAACATTCATCCTAAATTATGTAACAAATTAACAGCAGAGCCAGGACTAGAACCTCATTTTTAATGCCAAACCCTTGTTTCCCTTATCCACACCACTTTATCTGACTGCACATTTTCTAGTGTGGCTGTGGCTATTTCTCTTTCCCTCACTTAGTCAAACCACTTGAATGTGAGCTTTACATTGCTAAAAGCTGTCAGTTTTCTAAATCAGACAATACACTATCCCTCCTGTTTGCTTTAGGCACTATAAAGAAAGCAGTAGTCTTTACTATATGCCCAAGAAATCACCACCTATTCCTCTCTCCCATCTCTCCCTAACCACACTTTTCCCTATGCAAAAATAAAAACATTGAGTTTACATTGACTTCATCCATTTCCAATGGCATTCAAGACTGGAAGGAAGAATGTAACTACAACAAGACACAGATACTTTTTCCTCTCTGACTCCTTTCCTGCTGATACAGTTTACTAAACTCTCAAGATAGAATGAAAGAATGGAGTACTGACATTAGCAATACCTTTCTGTAAATGAGATCACCATGGTAGAGATCACAGGTGATAAAAAGTAGGAAGATATGAGGCCTCAGCCCTCTGAAACTTCTTGACTGGCAGTAACGGCCCAACAGATAAAACTAAAAACAATAATAAAACATATAACAACTCCTCCTCTGAGCAGGTCAGATGCTAAATTTTATAGAGACTTGCATTTAAGATACAAGTGCATATTCAACCTCAATGTAGTTGGAATATTTCATAAGGCATCTGCAAAAGCAGTTATTTCACCATATTACTAATGTACCTTTTCGTGTTTTTTCAGCTTCAAATTTTATAACTACCTTGCTTCTCCAACTGCAAACATGATCAAAAAATATTTTCAGGTGCTGAAGGAAACTTGCTCAAGTGAAAAGCATATGCACCTCAGTCATCCAAATGTGATTTCCTTCCAATAATGCATGACACTATTCAAATTATAAAGAGGAGCTCTGACTACCAAAGTAATGAAAAATACTTGTTCAATATCAGCATCATAATCTATACCCTTGAAAGAGAATTCCCTTCAAACACTCACAGATACAGAAACAAAACTGAAGAACTACAGTTCTTTTGTTCAGATTTACATTCCAAGTCAGCAACAAAAGCACATGACTTAGAACTCAAACTCATAATTGGTGTTCAGATATCTCTTGGGGCAGGAAAGACAAACATGGAGTTAAATATGTGGAGAAAGACTGGCCTAAATATTTTGCTTGTGTTTTGATTGATGTTGCTTTATTTAACTTAGAGTTCTGAGCTAAATAGATATGGTGATTACTATACTGAGCGTCTAAACTTAAAATATATGAGTTATATCCCTTCTGTAATGTAGCTTCAATTGTGCTATGAACCTAGGAGATGTATCCTAAATATTTAAGCTCTTAACACTACTGAAAATATTTACTGAGAATTCTAAAAACTGCTTTATCCTCTCTTCTGATGGTTGGTCTAGTGCTAATCTTGTATATGAAAGATCTGCTTGTTTTCTATCATTCTTATGCCCTAAAACCCTTATGGCAGGCAGTAGAGGCCAACAAGCAAGTACACACATAAACAGCACTGTGCCCTCAGACTTACTTAGGAAATTCAATATGTACAATTTTTCTGAGACCTTTCCTTCTGTTTATTTTAACTTTCATCTAAACTACATATTTGTCCTAATCTCTGGCAGAGCCTTGTATGTACAATTCGGGGCCCTTTGCTCTTTAAACTACAGAGTGTCAATGATTAAGTTATAGAAAAGAAAGTGAACATTTTTTGAAAAGCTCTAACATGATGAATTTTTCATATTACATCAGGTTACTATAGGTGATGTTTCTCTGATAAAGGAAAAAATACAATGAAGGTGCATATTATCTTTCTAAATCTCATTTTTAACATGAGGCTAGCTCTCCCCAAATATATATAATCTCCATAACAGTAAAGATGGTGTTGTATATATCTCTTGTTTTTACCAATATTACAACAGAAAAAGAAGAAATATCTGGGCACTGGTGGATCACCCCTACAATCCTAGCCATTCAGAAGGCTACTATCTCAGGATCATGGTTTGATATCAGCCTAGGTAGGAGAAAGTCCATTGACACGCTTATCTCCAATTAACCACCAAAAAGCCAGAAGTGGAGCTTTGGTGGTACAGTGTTAACCTGGAGCAAAAAATCTAATGGCAGAGTACAAACTTTGAGCTCAGAAAGAGGAGAAGAAGGAAGGAAAGAAAGAGATGGAGGGAAGGAAGGAGGAAGGGAGAAAGAAAGTAACGAAGCAAGGAAGGAAAAAAGAAGGAAGAAAGATTGAAAAAGAAATTAAGTATTTTAGCTATGTTATTTTTAAAAATCTTCATTGTATTCTTTAGTTTAAATATTTTGTCCACCCTCCTTCTAAGTTTTCCAGGCCTAGATCTGATCAAAAGAATAGCCATTTTTGAAGTTACTACATTTTGGTTACATCTATTACAAATTTCCTTGATTGTGAAGTAGAAAGGAATAAACATGATGGTAGGTTTTAGCTTTTTCATATTGAAACAGAATATCACAATAGAAGGAGCATTGATAACCAAGCTCAATTTAGTATATACATATATCTTTTGAATATCAACAATTCTTCAATAAAGTGGTTTAAAGAAAGGAGTAAGAACCAAGGCAATAAGGAAGTAATGTCTTTAACATCAGTTTCCCATCTGCAAAATGAGGAAAACAATCAAGTTTCATAATGTAAAACATCTTTTCCAATGCTTCACATATCATAAATTTACAACAAATAAAAGTTAGTATTATTGTTGATGATTGAGCACTGAAAATCAAAGTTAGGGCCAATCCTAGATAGCTTCCAAAAATCTGCTAAATCCTGGATTCCACATAGCTGCTTATTTAAAAATTCAACCAGATTCCTTGATAGAATGGTACTTGATTTAGCACAGGGCATAAATTCTATAGGGAGAAAATCACCAGCTCAAAGATGACCAGAATCTGATGTTGACCTGGAACTGATAGCAAGACTTTGGCCTTGCTTTCAAAGCTCACATTTAGACACATGATGATCTCTGAGAACTCCTAATTATACTTTCAAAAGCCTAAATAACCCTAGAAAACTCTGATTATTTTCCCCTTGCTAAAGCTGCTAGACTAAAACTCTTAGATATGTGAGACTAGAGCAAGTCAAAAGTCTTAGAATTATTTCTAAAACAAAATGAAGTGGGTATGCTTAGAAGGGAGATGAACAAATCAAATCTAATTTACATTCCCAAAATGTTAAAGCTTAAATATAATTTCATACCCACAATAGAGGTAGGTCAAATAACAACTTTCCTTTGAAAATGATGTTTTAGATATGAAAATGTATTAACTATTTTTAATTAATGTGTTGAAGTTTTCCAGAAAAAATCATAAATTCTTACCACTTCTTTGTACTGTTTCATATTTTACTGGTTCAAAATAACCATTGAGTTGATGCATGTAAAGGTTACTAGATTAGATATAAAATTTTCAAAGAAGTATTGTACAGTTTTTAGAAAAAAAGACTGTATCAGGATGATTTACCATCAACTTTTATTGTATATATGTTCAAAATATGCTCAAGTCTTCAGACATGGATATGATTAACTAAAAAGAGTGGCAGACATAAACTGAATCTGAATTCAATTCTGAGTAGTTGGCCTAAAGGAGGAGAATTGGTGGAGGAGTAGCGTGACTATCCCACATTTCCATATTATCCAGGCATTGGTTTAGCCTGGCCTTTCACTCTAGCCATAGATATTTTCCCTAAGGTCCAGAGACAGGGTAACTTATAATGAAGGGTAATCAACCTTAAAATTTCTTCCCTATTGGACAGTGATTTTCAAATTTAGCAATGCCCAGAGGTTAATTTTAAATCTCCACAGTGATTCTCCTCCTAACAAAAACATAAACAGACACACAGATGGTATTTCTCAATGCATAGTTCTTACAACTGTAACTTTGAACCAAGATGGTTATTACAAAGGAATTTTATGTCAAATATTATCCAGGTCATACTGTGTATTCTGAGAAACAGTCTTGTTCTCTCTGCAGATTCAAACTGTACTCATTGTGTTTCAGTTAATCAAATTTCATGGTCCAAAACAGAGGGAAGTTTAGTGTATCCTCCACGACCAATGGGACTTTTCAGTAAGGTGGCCATAGCACAGGAGAGTAACTCAGAATCCAATGCACAGTCATTCACTGAGGCTAATGTGGGTTCCAAACATGCTTTCCATAATAAACTCAGATTACCTATGTAGACTAGCTGCTTTACAAACAAGTCTGTCATATTGAGGTCAAAAGAGTTTCACAGGCAAATCAGATGCCTTGATATGGATTGCTACTGCTTTTGATAATGACCTGATTATCTCTACTGTTGGTGGTTTTCCTGAGAGATACAAAAGCTAAGTCAAGTGGCCAAGCTTTCCTTTATTAGGTTGAATTTGTTGAAGTATTAGAAAATCAGAAACATCTAGGTTTAGTACTAACTGAATTAGACAAAAGAAACATCTGTTGTAGCTTTAAAGAATTGTACATTAGGATTAAGAAGAAGAAAGTTAAAAATAGATTCTGATCAAAACAAATACCAAGAATATAGAATCAGAATGGCATTGTCATGAGACTGCTGGGAGAAAAGTCAAATGATTATATTTGGGATAAGTAAATGAGTAAAATCTTTGATATAAAGATAAATAGGAACCAGAAAAATATAGGCTAAACTGAAGGATTTAGAATTTTTTTCTCTCTAGTCTTTTCCTTTGCACAATCTAATTTGGTGACAATATTTAATTTAACTTTATTTTATTTAAAATCACACCTGATAGTTTGTCATTCATATATTCATTTTTCAGCACATTACTTAGCCAGTACAGGATAACACACTTTCAGTTTTAAAGAACCAATTTCTAAGTCATGTAGTGTCTCCTAAAATGATAAACTATCACACACAGCAAAGCATTATCATTACTACTATCTTAAGGTAAATTGTAAGAATTACTTTATTGCAAAAATCTTTTGTTTATAGAAACACATGGTAACACATGGTCACTTTACAAGAAATGTTTGAATATGATCTGTCAAAGGTTAAAACATTTTGAGTACATAATAATAACAATATTAGTCTTTGATATGTTGCTGATAAATATGGGGAGAATGTCTCCATTATCTACCTTATCATGTAAAATTGAGCAAAAGATTTTAGAAGAAACAAATACATTTTCAGAAAGTGAAAATGAAGTTGAGGGGTTTTTGTTGTGTGTGTGTTTTTTTACATGATGGCAGACATTCACATCTTATGTTTCCAGCAGGAAGGTAATAAGGATCTCCAAGAGGCAATTGAGCCTGAATTAGTAGCCTAGATTTTTGTTCTGAGCACGCCGTGCTTCTACCTTATTTATATCATGGCATTAAATTAAACTTGTTTCCTCATTGGATAATTAAAGATAATTGAAGTTCCTCACCCATACTCAAGTTTCCAGAGGCAGTATAAGCTTGATTTTACTTAATATTTGGCACTTCTATTTTTCAGGAACTCGGCAGCTTGATTTCTGGCAGATGTGAAAGCAGCTGTTGCTGAAAATAAAAACAGTGACCCTGAAGTACATTTTCCTCTTTTGGTTGTCTTCCAAAGACTATACCAAGAAAATCCATTTTGCTCTCAGAATGCACCTAGGTATATAACACATATTAGCACACTGGTAATAATCAAACCACTAGGTATATAACACACAAATAGCATCAATTACTCTAGGTACTCACACTATTTTTTTTAAATAGTCAAGGTGATGTACAAAGGGGTTACTGTTACATATGTAAAGTAGTGAGTACATTTCTTGTCAAACTTGTTACCTCCTTGCTCATTGTTCACCCACCTTGCCTCCTCTTCAATCCCCCCCCCAGTTGTACAGTTAGTTTACAACCTATTGTATTGTAAGTGTCATTGTCACATTTGTTCGTCTTTTGTCCTTTGTCTCACCATTTTGATGTTCCACTTCCCTTCTTCATTAACTGATCAGATGCATATGCCAGGATGATACCCTAAAACTTTCAGTTTTTTCTCAAACTTGGAATTTCCTGTACCTCAGGATTTCAGAAAGACTCTTCTTTGTCCTCTGTATTGGCCCAATTGTTTCTCTGGCACCAAATACAGTACACACCAGGATTGTGTTATTGTTGTATTAGAGCACTTAATATCAATTTACATTTGAGGATTCTTTTACATGGGTCACGGTAAGAAGAAAATTCTCCTCTACTTCAGTGAAACAGTTGTAAAGCCCAGCAAACTGAGGTTTGCTATAATCTTGGAACCCTTTGGAGAAGCCCTGGTATTGAGAGGTTCTCTAGTGATTTTTAAATGACATCTTTTAACATTTTGCAATGAATAATCCACAAGCTTTGATAAGGAGCACTAAATGAGCACTGGACAAGGCATGAAGAAAACTACATTCTAGACTTGTCTTTGCCAAAGACTCACAGAAGTACTTGGTCCAATCACTATCACCCACTGAGCTGCATTTTTGTCCATGGTAAAAAGAAAAATGTCAATCTATTTCACTTCTCAAACATAAAATTGTCTCAGTTATTTGCCTGTGCACCCTTGAATGACAAGACTATAACCTGTTCCCCTTCTATTATTATTCTTTTTAGCAGGGATGTGTGCAAGAAAAATGGGACAATTAATTGCTCAGTCTCCTAGAACTGGGTAAGGATCAGAAAAAGGAGTTAAATTCCCAAGTAATTCTATTTGATCAATGCTAAAAAGTGTCTATAAGATGAAAGCAGACTTACTTCCACTTTAGTTTCCTACTACAAAAGGAGATAATAAATGTATTCATTCCTAATGACTCTCGGATGAAATTCAGAGAGGTATTCAGAGCAGTCCAATGTCCAACTTTGTTTTTATTTGCCTTTATAATATTCAATATGATTTTTATAACAGCCCCTAGAAATATAGAACACTAGCTGCATTTTTTCCAGAAAATAATATTACTACAAACATAGGCCAGTTCAATGCATGTGTTCACAAATGCATAGAAAAAATTCTGAAATTAAAATATACTCCCTCTTGGACAAATTCTCAGCGAGAATAGCTTTTATATGATTCAAATATCTGCCAATGTGGCTGGTAGAAACTCTCTCAGCTAAAGAACTTGACTCCCACCTGTAAGACTGATACCATTGCCTCCATACCTGAGATAAGCTAGATGAAAGAAATACTTGCTTGTTGAACGATCCAAACTCTCTTAGACAGTATAATAAAATAGTATAGTAAAAGCTTATACAATAAAATTATGAAAAATTTAAATCTAGAATGATTAAATCAATATAAAAGAAAATCCATGAATTCACTGTTCATTGCAATGGAACAGAAAATTTGAGATTTAATCCTCAGTCAAATTATATCGCCTCCTTTATCTTGCCCTTTTCTCAAGTAGAAATCTATCTTTTCCTTTCCTGTAATCCCTAAATGTAGCTGTTGTCAGTTGCATGCCAGTGATTGTCCCATATTTGTATTAAAGTTAAGAACAGAGATTTCTAAATATTTCCTCTTTGAATCCAAACAAGCAACACCACAACAAACCACAAAACCATTTCACTTACATTTTTTTCAAAAACAAACTAAACCAATTATGAGTATCTAAAAATGTAAATTTAATCCAAAGTCATTTTATCCATTGCTGGCTTTTAAATATGCTGATTACTTACTTTGATAAACTCAGCTTATCTTTGAAAAGCAGAGCAACTGTGACTGTTGTCTTATTTATTTCCTCTATGTCATTATAAGCATGTTTTTCTCCCAGTCTTGTCTTTCAAAGCAGAATCTCTACAGCTACCATTAATTGAAACAGATCAATTTTTACACTGAAAACATGTAACTTATACAGGCTGATAAGAGACTGAATTTATGTTGGTAAATGTCCTGAGACACTACAGCTCTCATTTAAAAAATCATTGTTTGCTTTGAAAAGCACACACAGTTAAACATTTTCATCATTCAGCAGATAAAAGAAACTATCATTCATAAAGTGTTATGACAAAGAGTAGAGGCAACCTTGAACAATCATACAAAAGAATAGGTTAAATAACCTATGCTTTGAGAGCTATTTTCTCCAACACCAAAGGAGCTATGCACACTATGAAAAAAACTCTCCAATATAAAGCTTATATTTTCCTAAGTTTAAACTTATTTCCCTTTTCCACCTGAGAGTGTCAACCATAGAAATATTTTTGCTTGTGCAAATGCCAAATAAATGTGGTGTGAGGATTGTAAAAAATCATTATGTCCATAAGTACCCTTAGGTCTCACAGATCATCCGGATTTTTCATTAGTGTTGTTATTTTTCAGGTACTATGTGAAAGTATTTCCTTTTTCTTTTGCTGTTCTTTCCCATGGTTTATCCACTGTCGTCACTGTATTTGATTTTGGTACCCTGTGTATTGTATATGTGTTTATCTAAATTAGAGAAGGGAAGGGGAACATTAAAATGGAGAGATAAAAGACAAAGGGTGAACCAATGTAACTACGATGTTCACAAGACAATATGTTAGAAATTAACTGTACAACTTGGAGTGGGGAAGGAAAGGAGGAGAAAAATGAGGGAGGGAGTAACAAGTTTGACAAAAAATGTACTCACTACCTTATGTATGTAACTGTAACCCCTCTGTACATTACCTTTATAATAACAATAAAACATTTACAAAAAAGAAAAAAAAGACTGTAATTCTAAATATCAAAGGTCAAAGCCACAGATGAAAGCTAATTGTGCATTAAAAATTAGAGCCTACCGTTTCAGTTTCTTCCTGTTTTCTTCAGAGGACTCAAAAAATTCATGCGACAGCCACTCCAACCAGAACGTTACTGATTTGTGCATCAATTCTGATTCTCTGTTCTGAGAATAACCAATCCTCCTTTACTATCAAGAAAAAGAAAAAAAGAAAGAATACCATAGAGGAAAAAAGAATGAAAGGAGAGAGAGAGAGAGAGAGAGAGAGAGAGAGAGAGAGAGAGAGAGAAGAAAGAAAAAAGGAAGAAAGAAAGAAAGAAAGAAAGAAAGAAGAAAGAAAGAAAGAAAGAAAGAAAGAAAAAGAAAGAAAGAAAGAGAGAGAGGGAGAGAGGGAGGAAGGGAGGGAGGGAGGGAGGGAGGGAGGGAGGGAGGGAGGGAGGGAGGGAGGGAGGGAGGGAGGGAGGGAGGGAAGACAAAAAGAGTAAATAGAAAACAAAATAAAGCCAAAAGGATAATAAGAAATGCAAATAAAAAATAAATTTTTAGCATTACCTAACCACTACCATGTTGGAAAACATGGTACTGAGGTGTCAGAGTGAAATATGCAAGCTACCCTGTGCACACTGAACATTTCCATTTTCCAGGGGGCAGCATGCTCTCTCTCTTTCTCTCTCACGCTCTCTCTCTGTGTCTCTCTGTCTGTCTCTCTGTCTCTCTCTGTCTTTGTCTCTCTCTGTCCCTGTCTCTCTCTCTCTCCCTCCCCCACCCTCGCTCTCTCTCTCTCTTTGATTAATGACACCAAGCTATGCTATGGGCTGAACCCAGAGCCTGCAAAGTTTCACAAGTAGCAGAAGAAACCCTCCTTTCTATTTATAGTGCCATAGTGCATTGTCTTACACTTCTGTGGTTGCACTCAGTTTTGAGTTTGTGATAACACAGAGAATATTTGTTTATGGGATCCTCTGCAGAAACTAGGCCCCTCTGGCCCTTTAAGAGATAGCAGACCACTGTAATCTTCAATATGATCTTTTCTCATGGTTCCTCAGTTGCATTCCAGTATCAAAGTGGACATTTCTCTAAAGATGTTCCATAAGTAGTTCCAGATAAAGAGGCTTTGCTGGGCTTTCTTGAATACACAAATCTCTGATATTCCAATGTTGAAATTTTCATGATTTTTGAAGTTTAGGAGAAAAATCTTAAGAACTATTGGACTAAGATGCATCACTGTCTTCTATTGTCTGCTATCATGAAGTACGATCTGTCAGGAAGTTCCCAGCACTGAAGATTTTCAGATAGTAGTCCACTAAAGGGTTGAAAATGGCTGATCTGGTTTTCTCATTTTATAGGTGATGAAATTTAACTTCAAAGGGCTACAACTATGTCAGTGTTGTATAGTTTATCATGGGGATCTCAGTAGAAGTTATTTTAAGATATAGTCTCTCTTATTCTCTTCAGTTTCCTTTCCTATTTCTTTCACTGTCAATGTGAATCACATGCTAAGAAGGCTGCATTGTGTTTATATTGTTGTATTCAGATCTAGATAAAAGCAGGAGACGAGGAATGGTAAACATGGAAAGGAAATGTTGACATGAGGATTATAACCATATCTGATGTAATATTATTTTTTATTTTTTGTTTGTTTTTGTTGCCATTCCTGGGGCTTGAACTCAGGGCCAGAGCACTGTCTCTGGCTTCTTTTTGCTCAAGGCTAGCACTGGACGACTTGAGCCATAGCGCCACTTCTGGTTTTTTCTATATATGTGGTGCTAAGGAATCGAACCCAGGGTTTCATGTCTAGGAGACGAGCACTTTACCACTAGGCCATATTCCCAGCCTCTGATGTAATTTTAAAACAAATTTTCTTTAGTCTAAAAAGTACTGAAATTGAACACATCATGTGTGTATTTTTTGTGTATTTATACTTTTGTGTATTTTGTTAGAAAAAGTTCTGTATCTCGCATAAACTTCTGTATCAATGCCCTTCCAGAAGCTAGAAATTGCTGACTTCTTTTCCAATTGAAAAACCTAAGAAAGAATTCACTGGTGACTTATAGCTAATAAGAGTAAAAGTCAAGATCAGAACTCAAAAAAAAAAAGTCAAGATTAGAGCTGCTCATTTTACTTCAGTGTTATTTGCATTCTTCCTGCCATCTCTGTTTTCAGCCACCTTATTGCTAAACAAGTGTATTTTGTTTTTTCCATACTTAATATTTGATCAGATGTAATCAGAACCAGGGACACTGTAGACTTAAGTGCTTAAAAAGGGTTGTAAATACATGTGAATTTTCTGAACTATAAATCATTCAGCTCATATATTTTCAAATGGCGGGGCTGGGGATATAGCCTAGTGGCAAGAGTGCCTGCCTCGGATACACGAGGCCCTAGGTTCGATTCCCCAGCACCACATATACAGAAAACGGCCAGAAGCGGCGCTGTGGCTCAAGTGGCAGAGTAGCTGCTAGCCTTGAGCGGGAAGAAGCCAGGGACAGTGCTCAGGCCCTGAGTCCAAGGCCCAGGACTGGCCAAAAAAAAAAAAAAAAAATCAAATGGCTATAGCCACTGTGATGGAGGCAAATAAAGAGTTTAAGCTACAAATTCAGCTTTTAGAGATACTCTGAAAGACTACACTTATTTCAGACAGCGAGAGGTTCAAGATGGTTAGGAAAGATTAGCAAATCTTCAGGAGGAGGTATAAAGAACCAAGCCTGCTCAGTACAAGAAATGTATACAATGTCTAATGTATGAAACTGTGACCTCTGTGTATATCATTTTGACAATAAATAGAAAAATAATAAAAAAAATTTAAAGATAAAAAAGAACCAGTATACACGGTTTCCAATATACTCAGATTAGATTACAGAGATAGTGTAGATACAATCACAGGAAGGTGATACAAGAACATCATCAATAGTAGAAGCTAGAGATACACATGGGACATTGAAAGTAGTTACAACTGTGATATAACAATTATTTCCATAACATGGAGTTCATTTCACTTAGCATCATCTTCTGTACATCAGTTTGATAATATAAACTTTAAAAAAAAAAAAGAACCAAGCCGGATGCCACATAAGCAGAGACAATTCAGCCAAGAGCAAAACTAGTACTTTAGCAGAAACACTTGTATGATTATTAACCAAAACTCAGCACTTATGACATTGGATACTGGATGTGACACTTTGTCCTGATTCTCTAACAGAATCAGATTCTTTGGGAATAACCATTTGCAGAGGATCACGTTTTTTGTTTTTTTTTTCAAATTCCAAGTTTCATGAAGATTGATCTTGAACAAACCTGGATCACTTAACCTGTATAAAAAGCAGAAAATACTAATAAATGAATAAAATAATATCTATATCTCTCTATGTGTATGAGTATAATGTTGATTTTAGTTTTTTTATTTTAAATTTTTTATTGTCAAGGTGATGTACAGAGGGGTTACAGTTACATACATAAGACAGTAAGTACATTTCTTATCAGAGTTGTTACCTCCTCCCTCATTTTTCTCCCACCTTCCCTCCCCCCACCTTCCCTCCTCCCCAATTTCCTCCCCCTCATCGTACAGTTGGTTTACACATATTGTCTTTTTTTTCAATTTAAGTTTCTATTTTATGTTATAACCGGATTTCTTTTTTTAAATTTTTATTGTCAAACTGATGTACAGAGAGGTTTCAGTTTCATACGTTAGGCATTGGATACATTTCTTGTACTGTTTGTTATCTCCTCCCTCCTTCCCCCCTCCCTTTCCCCCTTTCCCTCTCTCCCCATGAGTTGTTCAGTTGGTTTACACCAAACAATTTTGCTAGTATTGCTTTTGTAGTCGTTTGTCTTTTTATTCTGTGTCTCTCAATTTGGGTCTTTCTTTTCACTTCCCCTAGTTCTAATACCAGTATACACGGTTTCCAATGTACTCAGATAAGATACTGTGATAGTGCAGGTACAACCACAGGAAGGGGATACAAGAGGATCATCAAAAATAGAAGCTACGGTTTCACATGGCATGTTGAAAGTAATTACAACAGTGATGTAACAGTCGTTTCCATAACATGGAGTTCATGTCACTTAGTATCATCTTATGTGTTCACAAGGGTATAGCTATGTTGGTGGGAATGTAAACTGGTTCAGCCACTCTGGAAAGCAGTGTGGAGATTCCTCAGAAGGCTAAACATAGAGCTCCCCCATGACCCAGCAGCCCCACTTTTGGGCATCTACCCAAAAGACCACAAACAAGAACACACTAAAGCCACCAGCACAACAATGTTCATCACAGCACGATTTGTCATAGCTAGAATATGGAACCAACTCAGATGCCCCTCAGTAGACGAATGGATCAGGAAAATGTGGTACATATACACAATGGAATTTTATTCCATTATCAGAAAAAATGACATTTCCCCATTCGTAAGGAAATGGAAGGACTTGGAAAAAATTGTGCTAAGTGAAGTGATCCAGACCCAAAGAAACATGGACTCTATGGTCTCACTCATAGGGAATAATTATCACAGGTTTAGGCTAGTCATGCAGAGTATCACAAGAGCCCAATAGCTGATTCTAGTTTTTCAGACTTAATAGTCCGACAAACCAAATTATAAAGGTCTTCTAGTAGGTGCTGTGGGACCCACTCTAGAATATTTACCGTGGTAGCTAAGGCTGTTCAATGCCTTTGCAAATTTGCAAATTGCATGTTTATTAAATGTTTTATAATACATAATATGTAGAAAATACCTGTTTCAAAAGAAAAAGAAATAAATGAAATGGATGATGGCTATTAATAAACACTTATCAGAAGGTAGCCAATAATCCCAGAAATATAAACTCAAAATTATTAGCTAATGAAGAAATATAAATCCAGACCACAATGAGATGCCACTTGTTTTTCCTTACCATGATTGTAATAAAACAACTCAACAATGACAAGTGTGCAGATCATATCTGAGCTTTCGCATCTATTCTATGGAACCATATCCATATCTTTATAACAATATCACATAATCATTTTGTTAGTTGTAGCTTTTTATCATGTTTTGAAGTTTAGAATTCTAAGTCCTCATTTTTGTTTAAATTCATCCAGGTCTTTCCATTATTTAGATAACTTTTAATTTCTTTCCATTATATTTTGCAATCTTCAGGTACAAGTTTCACCTTTGTATGTTACATTCATTTCTGACCTGTGAATATAGTTTTATATCTCACTTTCAAATGTAGATGGCTTTTCTTTCTTGTCTGCTGGCTTTTACTAGAGCTGCTAGGACATTATCAGATAGAATTGATGATTGTGGACATCATAAATTATCTTGTTTCCAAGCCTAGGAGAGGACAAAATGTCTTCATGAATATGTTGTCACTGTGAATTCTATTACAGAGGTTCTTCAAGATGTTACTTATCTTTGGAAAGGCTTTTTAGTATGCTAAGGTATTGGATTTTGTCAAATGATCTTTTGTCTTTTGAAACAATCATGTGGATTTTGATTTCAAGTAATATAACATGAAACATCCATTGATCTTTTAGTGTTAAGACAGACTTGGATCAATAGGATAAAACCTATTTGTTAATGACATTTAATCAGTTTTTTATGGTTTGGGTTGAGTTTGCTTCTATATTTATTGTTGGGATCTGGACGATCCCTTTCTCCCCAAATTCTCGGGGAGAATGGTCCGAACCTCAAAAAACTACGAGAGAGCACTCGACCTTATCTTCTGCCCGCAGAAGATGAGGGCGTGCTCTCGCTGGGCTGCGTTTAGCCCAGGAGAGTGAACTACTGAAGTCCCCCGTCCCTGCCCCTTCTCACTTGTCGGCGATCGGCGCAGAGAAAGAAAGACTCCAGGGAGACGGTCTGAGGTTATGAACCGAACTCACCGCCCACGGGGCGGGGGAAGGCTTTTATTATGGTGGGGAAGGCAGGAAGGTAGGCTTCACTAATTGGCTGAGCTGGGCTGTCTCGGCCAGAGTGGCATCTTGGGACTCCCCCCATGGGCTGACGTCACGCCCCAATAGGACCGCCCCTGGGCACCGGCGGCGCCATCTTGGAGGCATCCACATGGACCTGAGATCAAGACGGGAGGCAGGCCAAGCCAGAACTACTCCTTCCGGTTCCGGACCCGGGAGGCGTAGAAGTGGCTTCTGGCCATTCGGTCCCAGGGCGGGAGGAAGGGTGGTCGATCGGGGACCGCCCCTCTACGTATCCGGCCAGCATTCCCACAATTTATAAGGGATATTTGCCAAATTATTTCTTCATGACGTCTTTGGCTTTACAGTTTTACAGGCAGAATAGTACTGGCCTAGAGGGAGTTGTGGAGTTCCCCCCTTTTTAATTTTTAGAAGAATTCAGAGCAAATAGGTACTGCTTTTTCTAAAGGGTATGTTATAGCTTACAGATAAAGTCATTTCATCTTGTATTTTTCTTTGTGAGAAGTTTTGATGAGGACTGTTGTTCGTTGTACATATCTATTCAGTTTTTCTATTTCTTTTTTTTCTTTTTCTTTTTAAAAAATTTTTATGTTCAAACTGATGTACAGAGAGGTTACAGTTTCATACGTTAGGCATTGGATACATTTCTTGTACTGTTTGTTACCTCCTCCTTCATTCCCCCTTTCCCCGTCCCCCTTTTCCTTTCCCCCCATGAGTTGTTCAGTTGATTTATACTAAACAGTTTCGCAAGTATTGCTTTTGTAGTAGTTTGTCTTTTTACCGTGTCTCTCGATATTGGTATTCCCTTTCAGGTAAGTCAGTAGTTTATGTCTTTCCCATTTTATCTAAACTATCAAATTGGTTAGTATGAAGTTTTTCATATTATTCCTTTAAGATTCTTTTTATTTATAATTGACTAGAGATAATTTCTATTTCATTTATATTAGTGATATAAAACATTTTCAAAGAACCAAATTTTGGCTTTATTAATTTTAGTTTTCTATTACTTTTTAAAATTAATTTCTACTTTAATCCTTATATTTTGTGCCCTCCCATTTGCTAAGGCACGGTTTTTGTTTCATTTCCATTATTTCCACTATTAAACTATTTTCTAAATTAAGCTATAATTTGAGAAATTAAAAAAATAAATCTGCTTATGATTATAAATGTTCTTTCATAACTGATTCTGCTCAATTCCATAAGCTGTGGAGCCAGGGATGATTGTCATGCCTGTAATTCTAGCTCTTGGGAGGCTGAGGCAGGAGCTTTGCAGATTTGAGGTCATTTGGACTACAGAATGTCCATTTGCCTTGAAAATTGTCAATAACTCCAGGATGTTGTATATGTGTTTTATTCCATTTCACCTAACTTTAATTTCCTTTACTTTTTTCCTAGATCCACCACTTATAAGAAAATTGCATAATTTATACATATTTATAAATTTGCAATATTTTATGCTTTCTATTTCAAATTTAATTTCATTATACTCCAATCACATGCTTTTTAGTTTCAATACATTCAAATTTATTTGAGGCCTACTTATGGCCAAGTAGAAAGTAATTCTGTAGAATATCATACATTTGCTTGAATATTTGTTCTGCTACATTTATAGGAATTTCCTGTGCGTATTTGTTATAGCATTGTTAACATGTTTCCTTATTGAACTCCTGCTTAATCCTTCCATCCATTATTGAAAATGAAATATTAAAATGTCCAATTTGTATAGTCTATTTCTTGATTTCGGTCACTACATGTTGCACATATTTAGTAGCTCTCTTATTTGGTGCAATATGTTTATAATCATTATAGTTTACTGATTATACATTCATCATAAATGTTCCTATTTATTAGTAATAATATTAGTCCTGGTGTCCATTTTTCCTGATCTTTATTATACTTATCCCAACTTGTCTTGGGTTATTATTTTATGATGTGTCTTTATTTATCCTTTTATGGATTTAATATGTGTCTCCTGCAGACAACATATAGTTTGATATTCTTTCCATTCAACTTTGGTTATGTTTTTTTTTTTCTTTTGAATATTTAGCTTGCTCCTATGCATTTAAGGTTACTGTTAATCTAAATAGTTGTCTGCTTTATTTCTATTTTCTTTGTCTCTACTTCTGGTGTTCCTTTTGTACTCCATTTACCAGTGACTTGCACCAAATAGCTTTCCCATTACATTATTGTACTTCCTTTAAGATTTTAACTTGTTTCCTTTTAGCTATTTTCTTTTTGTGCCAGTACTGGAGCTTGAGCCTCATATTTTGCTTGGCTTTTCTTGCACTAGGCTGGCTCTCTTCCACTTGAGATATAGTCCCAGTTTTGGCTTTTTGCTGGTTAGTTGGAGAGAAGAGTATCAAGAACTTTTCGTCCTGGGCTAGTTTTGAATCACAATTACCAGATCTCGAATTCCTGAGGAACAAGCAGTACAAGTGTGGGCCACTAGCATCTAGATCTTTTTAATTATATTCTTAATGACATTTCCAAATTTACAACATTTAACTTACCTGGATCTGCATCAGGTTCACACCAGTTTAATTTCAGTAAGATATGTTAACTTCTTTCATATATATATATATATATATATATATATATATATATATGTTTACTCATTAGTTTTGCCTGTGTATATGATATGTTTATGTACTAAATTAAGAAATACTTTGTTAATTTTTTTGCTTTGTATAGTTCTTATTGTGTCTAAAGAGCTTAAGGTAATGGAAAACACAAATACATTTATAGAATTTAGGTGCGGTTGAAAAATTTATTGTTGAAGGTATTTTCAATCTGATTCATGAAAACATGGATACAGGGAGTAGCATATGGTGTTTTGGTACTTGTATTTATTGGGTAATGCTTAAACTGGGTTTACTATATCTATTTTGTCTAACATTCAATTTTTTTCCTTTTGAATATGTATAGTATGTAGGTTTTACCTATAATCGCTGTACAGTGCAATAGCACACCAGAATTTGCTTAATTGCAATTTAGCTCTCATTGATAATCCTTTCCCCATCTCACCCCCAATAACCATAACTTCTGTAGCCACCTTTCCACTATCAATTTCTGTGAGATAGCCTCTTTTCGATTAAACATGAGATAAATCATGCAGTACATTTCTTTTTGTTACTGGATTATTTGACATAAAATAATGATCTCCAGTTCCATCTATGCTGTTTAAAATGAGAGGAAGCCATCCATTTTACATGGCTGGCTAGTATTTCACTGTGTACATGCACATTTTCTTTGTCTTTTTATCAGTCGAAAGACATTTAGGTTGTTTCCATTTCTTGGCTGTATGTGGTTATGAACAGAAGAATACAAGTGAACATACTCATTTCATTTTCTCTTGTTATATATCTAGAAGTGAAATGATTGTATCATATAGTAGTTCTATTTTTTATTTTACATTTTAAGTAATAGCTTATTTGGGCCACACTCCCAGCCCAGACTCACTATCATCGGATGTGCATACAATTTGAAGAGTGTGAAGTTTGCTTTCCTTTCTTCTTGAGAAAAGTGGATCAAAGACCTCTCTAAATCACACTTAAAAGAAATTTCGTCTCTGGTCACCACGTTGAGCATGTGCATTCTTTTAGATTACCATGGTCTAATGTGAAATTATTTTTAATACCTAATTGTTAATAGTCATCATGAGGTTTTGGTCAGTGTTTGGTCATAGGCTGTGCTTAAGACCTATGAGCTTTTTTCTTTTTGTTGATCTGTACGTGACTTGGAGAATATTATCAAATTATCAAATGTATCACTCTGATTTCTCATGAGTAGTACATACACAAATCCTTCTCAACACCCAGAATTTTCTACAATTTAAGAAAACTAGTTTTGGCATTCTCTGTTGATATCCTACTAATCTTCTGAATTGTCTGCTGTTTACTTAGCAGTTTACTTAGCAGCAGTTTACTGCTGTTTACTGTTACCTTTAAGTTGGACTCCACCAAATTCTAAACTTTTTGATAAGGAGCTTAAAATTGGAATCCTCACATATAAAGGCAGAACTGTCTTTATGACGTGCCTCTTTTATTTATTATTATTATTCATCCATCGTGGTATTTGAACTCTGAGCCTGGGCCCTGTCCTTGAGCTCTTCAGTTCAAGGCTAGAGCTCTACCACTTAAGCCATAGAGCCACTTCTGGTTTTCTGGTGGTTAACTGGAGATCAGAGTCTCATGGACTTTCCTTCCTGTGCTGGCTTTGAACTATGATCCTCAGATCTCAGCCTCCTCAGTAGCTAGGATTACAGGCAAGAGCCACCAATGTCTGACACCTGCCTCTTTTAATAGGCATATCCTCCATGTGAATGCACAGGAGTGGAGATGACAGCATATGTCTCCTGGATTAAAAACCCTGATTTACCAGTGGATTCTGAGTGAAGAATGTAGCCCCTTTTTCTCACCATGCTTTTCCCAGCATGAAATCTCAGTCCTAGGGACAGTCCAGGATGAAGCTACTAGGCTCAAATATTCTGTCAATGTCTGTTCTAAGTCCTATCACAAAGAATGGGAGTTCAGTGGAAAAGGTCCTTTGTGTTTGTGCCAATCCTGAGGTTTGAACTCAGACCCTGGTGCTGTCCTTGAGACTTTGCATTCCAGTGCTTTACCAGTTTAAGACAGAGCTCCATTTCTTTTGTATTGCTTATACTCAGTACAATTTTTTTTCTAAAAAAAAACCAACACTCCTTTTTAAACAATATTATATTGTCAAGGTGATGTGCAGTTACATACATAAGGTAGTGAGTACATTTCTTGTCAAACTTGTTACCTCCTCCCTTATTTTTCTCCTACTTTCCCTCCTCACCCCTACCCCCCAAATAGATCAACTTTAAGAAGTTTTCAATGGTTATTTTCAACCTGAAAAATTCCTATTTCTTTAGAGAAAGAATCTGTTAAAATTCTTAAGCCAACTGTCTGTTTTTCAAATAGTGTTATATTGTAACAAAGCTACAATCATTTCCATATGCATTTCGATGAATTCTTTTGTTCTAAATGACAGAATTGAGTAGCTGTAACAGTGATCATAGAGCCTTCAAATACAAAAAAAATTGTTTATTATTCCCCTTATAGGAAAAAGTGCTAGTTCCCAATTTAAATATTTCAGTCACTCAGCTTACTTTATGACTTTTTTCATAATTATTGTAATCCATTTGAAGCAAAATAAATACAAATATTATCTCTGGTAGTGCTGAAGTATGAACTCATAGCCTTATGCCCACTTAAACAGGTGCTTTACCACTATCGTAAATAATGGGTTTAAAGAAGATGCAAGGTTAAACACTGTGGTGCATGCCTTTGTTCTGAGCTATGAGAGAAGCAGACACAGGCACATCACAGTTTAAATATACTCTGGGCAAAATTATCATGACTCTATCACAAATGCAAGTCAGCCACAGTGACCAGATCTGTGGTTCCCACTACTTGAGAGGCAGAGTTAGGAAGATTAGTCCAAGAATATCCCAGTCAATGTTAGTGCATGAAAAACAAATTTAAAAAGAAATGAGTAGGGAGTAGAATTCAAGTGATAGATTGTTCAGAATATGAAGCGTATATTTCAATCATCACTATCACCACAAAAAGAACAAGGAGGAAAATAAGGATAAAGAGGAGGAGGAAAAGGAGAAAGGAGGAGGAGGAAGAAAAGGAAGAGAAAAAGCGGGAGAAGGAGAAGGAAGAAGAGATGGAGGAAGAGGAAGAGAAACCAGGTGGAGGAAGAGGAGCAGGAGGAGGAGGAGGAGATGATAGAGGAAAAGGAAGAGAGAGAAGGAGGAGGAGGAAAAGGAAGAAAAAGAGGAAATGGAGAAGGAGGATGTAGAACTGTGAGAATGAAGTTGGGTTCACTAATGGTCTAAATAATGAGTTTGATCATCTGATCCAAAGGATTACAAATTCTGATTAAGAGACTAGTCTCTATTATCTGAGAAGCAACTAAGGATAAGTAAGGATTCTTATAAAAGACTAGTGAAAGTTGAAGACATAGGATGTCAAAGTTGTGAGGAAAGAGAGAATTCATTGAAGTACTAACACAATGTTAAGAGTACCTGCCCCCTGTTTCCTGGATGGAATTTGCTTTATACTTTATTGAATTTTATGTTTTCCACATTGTGTTCCTTACTTCAACATTATTTACATGAGAAATATATGTGCTTACTTTTCTGCTAAAATATTGGCCATTACCAAAGCAAAGATTTATTTGCTTTTGTAAATCATTTTCCTCCCAAATCCCTAGCTATCTCTCCACATTGGAGCTGTAGGCAGTAAGGATGTATGTTTTCCATACGTACATCACTATTCCCATGATCGGACACAGATTTTGCAAATCAGACTCACAAAGCTGTGAATTTCCAAGCATGTTTTATAACTCTTCTGTAATCCCACAGCTGTGTACTGCTGTTTCCCTTGTTACAGCATTCATGTCCTCCTCATAATTATTTGTGCTGAGCCCATGGTTAAATCCCCACTGCACACAGGCACACCAGTTATTTATTTTTCAGGCTTTGGAGCAACTGGACAATTAGGAAGCATATTTTTCAGATAGCATATTAAATGAAATCACAGAAATACGTTTGGCAACACAAGTTTTCATCAACTGAACAGTCCCTCTGTTCAGCCTGCTATTTTCTTGCTACAGGTTTACAGCAGTTTTTGAATCAGGAAGAAATGGAAGGAAGTACAGACAAGAACTTTGTCTGAGCTCTTCCACTAACTGTATGTGTAGCTTATTTACCCCTACCTCCACTCATCCAGGCCTGTTTCTTCCTCTATAAAAAAAGGTGTGAGATTAGATGATCTCTGAGGTCACTTCCAACTTGCACAAATTTCCAAAATCTACTATTTGTGGGTTTCTTTCCAGCTGTATCATCTGGGCCATTTTGGAGTGGAAAGAGCTCTGTACCTGGAGTAGACATTTCCCAGTATAACATACAGCCCAAGGCACATTCCTCATGCCCCACACCCATTGTCCCGCTCCCATCACCCAGTTTAGGCCACAGCATCTGCAAATCTGGCACTATAGTTGCAAAATTCCAAGGTTGATGCATAACCTTGCATTTCCCACACAGCTGTGAACTTCTCTCTTTATCCAATCTTGTAAGTCTGCACAGGCCTTTCTGTTCCACTTCAGGATTTACACTCTTTGGGACAGCCCTACACATACTTCTAGATCAGCAGCTTCCTCCTGCAACTACTTTGGGGGGCCAGTCTTCCCCACTGAGCTATAAACTATTTCATAGAAAAACTGTAAAAGAGGCATTCATTAATTCTAATACAATTTATTGATAGTGTGCAAAAGGTGAAGATAGTGAGGCCTGATGAATGGCCTCAGGTATACCTCCTATTAATATCTGATGTTAAATAAATAAATAATATTATCTGAATATTTTCTTATCTTTCAAATAAATAAAAGACCTCCTCTACTCACTGTGTAGAATAGTGGTGGGTGAACATCAATCTTAACAATGTGAGTACAATTAGAAAAGCACTTGGTACTGTATTCTGCATATGGAAAATCATTTCAATATGTTTTTAAATGATGATAAAATAGATTGGTGGTGTTGTTGCTGAAATAATTTTTTTGAACAAAAGCATGAGTTTAATGATCACATTTACATGTTTGTGTATCGTATGTCTTGATTACATCCTCTAACATCACCCAAATGTGCCTCCTCACTATATATATATATATATATATCAAACTGAATTACAGAGAGGTTACAGTTTCATATATTAGGAATTGGATACATTTCTTGTACTCTTTGTTACCTCGTCCCTCATTCCACCCTCCCCCCTCCCCCCTTCCCTTCGCCCCCAAGAGTTGTTCAGCTCATATACACCAAACAGTTTTGCAAGTATTGCTTTTGTAGTTGTTTTTCTTTTTTCCCCCGGTGTATCTCGATTTTGGTATTCCCTTCCAATTCCCTAGTTCTAATACCAGTATACACAATTTCCAATATACTCAGACAAGATACAGAGAAAGTGTAGGTACAACCACAGGAAGGTGATACAAAAAATCATCAATAATACAGGCTACAATTACATATGACACCTTGAAAGTAGTAACAACAATCGTTTCCATAACATGGAGTTCATGTCACTTAGGATTATCTTATGCGTTCGTAATGGTATAGCTATTGGGCTCCTGTGATCCTCTGCTGTGACATGCCTAAACCTGTGCTAATTGTTCCCTATAGGGAAGACCATAGAGTCCATGTTTCTTTGGGTCTGGCTCTTCACTTACTATAACTTTTTCCAAGTCCTCCCATTTCCTTACAAATGGGGCAATGTCATTATTTCTGAGAGAGGCATAAAATTCCATTGTATATATGTACCACATTTTCCTGATCCATTCTTCTACTGATTCCAGATTCTCGCTATGACAAATTGTGCTGCGATGAACATTTTTGTGCTGGTGGCATTACTGTGATTTTGTTTGTGGTCTTTTGGATAGATACCCAAATGTGGGGCTGCTGGGTCATAGGGGAGTTCTATGTGTAGCCTTCTGAGGAATCTCCATACCGCTTGCCAGAGTGGCTGAACCAGTTTACATTTCCACCTACAATGGAGTAGGGTTCCCTTTTGGCCACATCCCCTCCAACAGTTGTTATTGTTAGTTTTCTTGATATAGGACATTCTTCCTGCAGAGAGATGGAATCTCAATGTTGTTTTGATTTGCATTACTTTTATGGACAGTGATGTAGAGCACTTTTTCACATGTCTCTTGTCTATTCTTATTTCCTCATCAGAGAAGTCTCTTTGTAAGTCTTTAGCCCACTTGATGAGGGGGCTATTGGTTCTTTGCGGTTTTGATTTGGAGGAAGGTAGTTTTTTTAGTTCTGCATATATTTCCGATATGAGGCCTTTGTCTGTTGAATGGCCAGTAAAGTTCTTATCCCAATCTGTGGGCTCTCTGTTTATCTTGCGAGCTATGTCCTTTGCCCTGCAGAAGCTCTGCAGTTTGATGCAGTCCCATTTGTCTAACATTTCTTTGACTTGTAGCCTTTCTGAGTCTTTGTTAAAGATGTTCCCTCCTGCGCCAAGGAGCCCAAGAGTTTCTGCTACTCATTCCTTTAGTGTTTTCATGGTGTCTGTTTTGATTTCTAGGTCTGTGATCCATTTGGAATTGATTTTGATGCAGGGTGATATATAAGGATTTAGTTTTAGTTTCTTGCATGTGTTGAACCACCTTTGCCAGCACCATTTGTTAAAGAGGCTATCTTTCTTCCAGACTATTGTTTTAGCTCCTTTACCAAAGATTAAGTAGGCGTAGTTCTGTGGGTTCATTTCTGGGTCTTCAATTCTGTTACATTGGTTTTCAGGCCTGTTCCGGTGCCAATACCAAGCTGTTTTTATTACTATAGCTTTATAATACAGCTTGAAGTTGGGTATTGTAATTCCTCCAGCACTGTTCTTTCTGCTTAGGGTTGTTTTTCCTATTCTAGGTCTTTTATTGTTCCATATGAATTTCTGGATTGCTTCCTGTATTTCATCAAAAAATGGTATTGGGATATTAATGGGTATTGCATTGAATTTGTAGATGGCCTTTGGCAATATTGCCATTTTGATTATATTAATCCTCCCAATCCAGGAGCATGGGAGGTTTTCCATTTCCTTAGTTCTGACTTAATTTCATTTTTCATGTTTTAAAGTTCTCATCATAGAGGCCTTTCACTTCTTTCGTTAAGGTTATTCCTAGGTATCTTATGTTTTTTTGAGGCTATTGCAAAAGTAGTTGTTTTCCTGATTTCAGCCTCTGTCTTTGGGTCGTTAGCATAGAGAAAGGCCATTGATTTTTGAGGGTTTATTTTATATCCTACAACTTTGCTAAAGTTTTGTATCAGCTCTAGTAGCTTGGGGGTAAAGTCTATGGGGTTCTTTAGGTATAGGATCATGTCATCTGCAAAGAGAGAAAGTTTAACTTCATCTTTTCCTATTTGGATCCCCTTTATATTTTCTTCTTGCCTAATTGGTCTGGCTAGGAATTCTAGTACTATGTTGAAGAGAAGGAGAGAGAGTGGACATCCCTGTTTTGTTCCTGATTTTAAAGGGAATGGCTTTAGTTTTACACCATTTAGAGTTATGCTTGCTGTTGGTTTGTCATAGACTGCCTTGATTATATTCAGGAATGTTCCCTGGAATCCCAATTTTTCCAGGGCATTTAGCATAAATGGGTACTGGATTTTATCAAACACTTTTTTCGCATCTAGTGATATTACCATGTGGTTCTTTAGTTTGCTCCGGTTGATGTGGTGGATTACATTAATTGACTTGCGTATATTAAACCAACTTACATCCCTGGGATGAATCCAGTTTGATCGTGGTGTATGATTTTTTTGATGACCTGTTGAAGTCGATTGGCCAGAATTTTGTTCAGAATTTTTTAGTCTCTGTTCATCAGGGAAATTGGTCTATAGTCCTTTTTCCGTGATGCATCCCTGCCTGGTTTTTGGATGAGCGTTATACTGTCTTCATAGAAAGTGTCTGGTAGTGAACATTCTCTTTCACTTTCATTGAAGAGTTTGAGAAATATTGGTGTGAGTTCTGTTTTGAAGGCCTTGTGGAATTCTGCTGTGAATCCGTCTGGACCTGGGCTTTTCTTGGAAGGGAGATCATTTATTGCTGTTTCTATTTCAATTCTGGATATGGGTCTGTTGAGAAAATTTAAATCTTCATGGTTGAGTTTAGGGATATGAATTTTTTTCTAGAAAATCATCCATTTCTTTCAAGTTCTCAAATTTGTTGGCATAAAGGTTTGCAAAATAGTCCCTTATTATGGTCTGAATTTTTGTTGTTTCTGTGGTGATGTTATCTGATTCATCTCTTCTGCCTTCGTTTGCTGCCTTCGTTTTTTTGTCAGGTTTGCTAGGGGTCTGTCTATCTTGTTGATTTTTTCAAAGAACCAACTCTTTGTTTTGTTGATTCTTCCGATGGTTTTTTTCATCTCTAATTGATTTAACTCTGATTTGATTTTAATTATTTGTTTCTGTCTATTGACTTGGGGTTCGGCTTGTTGTTCTCTTTCAAGTAAATTAAGGTGTTTCCTTAAATGATTGAGTTGCTGTTTCTCCAGTTTTTTTGGTGTATGCATTCTGAGATATAAATTTTCCTCTGAGTACTGCCTTTGCTGTGTCCAAAAGGAGCTGGTACTTTGTGTCCTCAACTTGGATGAGTTCCATAAACATTTGAATTTCTTTTTTAATTTCTTCCATGACCCACTGATGGTTCAGCAGTGTGTTGTTTAGTGTCCATGAACTGTAGGATTTTCTGTGGTGGCTGTTTGAGTTGAGTTCTAATTTTATTCCACTGTGGTCTGAGAGAATGCAGGGAATGGTTTTGATACTTCTGAATTTGTACAGATTTTCTTTGTGCCCTAAGATGTGATCTATTTTGGAGAATGTTCCATGTGCCGCTGAGAAGAATGTTTATTTTGTTGTTGCAGGGTGGAATATTCTGTAGATGTTGATTAAGTCTAGTTGGTCTATGCAATTGTTTAGTTCTGTGGTTGCTTTGTTCAGTTTTTGGCATGTTGATCTATTCAGAGGTGATAGTGGAGTGTTAAAGTCCCCAATTATCACTGTGTTTGGGTCTATGTGTGCTTTTATAGTCAGTAGTGTTTGTTTGATGAAGTTGTGTGCTCCTGCATTTAGTGTGTAGATATTTAGGATGGTTATATCTTCCTGTAGGAGAGATCCCTTTACTAGTATGTAGTAATCTTCTTTGTCTCTTCTTACCTTTTTTAATTTGAAGTCAATTTTTTTCTGATACTAGGATTGCAACTCCGGCCTGCTTATGGGTCCATTTGCTTGATAGATTTGATTCCAGCCTTTCACTCTTAGAAGATATTTACTTTTGCTGGATAGATGTGTCTCTTGGAGGCAGCAGAAAGATGGATCTTGATTTTTGATTCAACTTATGAGCCTATGTCGTTTAATTGGCTAATTAAGTCCATTGATGTTGAGAGTTAGTATTGAGAGCTGCATTGGGATCTTCATTATTTTCCCTGTATAGTACATCTTTGAGGATTTTTTGTAAAGCTGGTTTGGTGGAGATATATTGTTTCAGATTTTCCTTACTGTGGGAGACTTTTATTTGACCCTCGGCTATGAATGAGAGTTTAGCTGGGTACACTATTCTTGGTTGGTAGTTATTTTTATATCAGGTTTGGTATACTTCATTCCAGGCTCTCCTTGCTTTCATGGTTTCTGCTGAGAAGTCTGGGGAAATTCTGATGGATTTTTCTTTATATTTGATTGTTTACTTCTCCCTAACAGCTTTAAAGATTCTTTCCTTGGACTCTATTGATCCTGTTTTGATCACAATGTGTCGGTGGGATGTCCTATTCTGTTGTGGTCGGTTTGGAGTTCTAAATTCTTCTTGTATCTGTATAGGGCTATCCTTCTGGATATTTGGGAAGTTCTCAGCTAATATTCTGTTGAATAGCTTGCCTATTCCATTAACTTCCTTTTCCAGGTTTTCCTCAACACCTATTTTCCTTAAATTGGGCTTTCTGATTGTATCTTGAATCTCCTGGAGTGATCTGCTTTGTCGATTGGATTGGTTTTGTATTTCTTTTTAATCTTTCTCCATAGATTCTAGGGAATCTTCAGCTCCTGAGATTCGAGCCTCTGCTTCAGTTAGTCGGGACTATAGACTAGCTATTTGATTTCAAATCTCTTTTCCTTCTGACTGGTCTTTCCTGATGATTTCAATGTCCTTGCTATAATTATCTCTTAGGTCCTGCATGGACTTCTTTACTTCATTAACTTCACTAATTTGGTTTTGAGTGCTGTCTTTCGAATCTTTTACCTGGGTAGTTATTTTTTCATTTGATTCTTGAAGTTCATTTTTCTTTCTATTTGTGGAGGCCATGAAATTGTCCATTAATTTTTGCTTTGCCTCCACATGCTCTAGAATAATTGACTAAAGGGATTCAAACTTTTCGTTTATCCTGTTTATCAGTAAACTTTGTAGAGCATTTTGTGGGTTCTCTTCTATGTCTTTGATGGACTGCTCTGCTTCCTGCTTGTTTTGAGTGGGAGATAATAGTCCATTGTTTGCCATCTTTCTTGTGTTTCTTCTGCCCATTTGGATTGGGAATGCCACACTACAAGCCCCTGTGAGCACCGTTTAAGACCCAAAGCAGCCCTTACCAAGCACTGTTGTATAAATCTTAGAAGTTCACAATTATATATGGCTACATTTTATACCTGTGTATAAAATTATATTTGGTGTTCCTAAAGAATACAATTTCAATATAACAATCAATCCTGAGCCCTATATTCAGTAGTTACTTATTGACTCTTACAACCCTATGAGCAATTCTTGTTCTTATATTAAGTTCTTTTTGGACTGGCTTTTTCTTTGAACCCCTTTGTTTCACTCGGACTAAGCAGGGATACCCTCTATCCAGTAACCAGGAGTCAATGGAATCTGGAGGTCCTAGAAGTAAGTCATGAGGGTAAGTTAGAGGTAGTAAAGAGAATAGAGTAGAATGTATGGGGGGGGGGTGATGATTTTGGTTTAGTTTCAGTGACGTGGAAATGTGGATGAGGGTAGAATCAGTAGAAAGAACAAGGTTAAAATGATAGACAATGGAGAGTTAGCAGTAAAGAGTGGAGGTGTTCTTCATAGAAAAATTATTATTTTTTTGCCAGTCCTGGGGCTTGAACTCAGGGCCTGAGCACTGTCCCTGGCTTCTTTTTGCTCAAGGCTAGCACTCTGCCACTTGAGCCACTGTGCCACTTCTGGCCGTTTTCTGCATATGCAGTGCTGGGGAATTGAACCCAGGGCTTCATGTATGGGAGGCAAGCACTCTTGCCACTAGGTCATGTCCCCAGCTCAGGAAAATTATTTTTAAAGAAAGAGAATGCAAAGAGAGAAATAAAGAAAAAATACTGGAAGATGATGCACCTAACACAGAAAAGTTATTTTAAAAAATAAAAATAAAAAGGAAAAAAGAAAAAAAGTCAGAAAAAACAAACAAAAAAGAACTTGATAGAACCAATGGGTAAAAATGGAAAACAAAAAAGAAACCAATGACATTTCAGAAATGAAAATATAAAGAAAAAAAAAAAGAAAGCTTAAAGAACGTTTGAGAAATAAGAAAAAAATAAAAAGGAGTCTTTCTTGTTTGGGTGGGCTTTCTACAGTCTCTGGTTTCCTTGCGATGGTCTTCAGTCTATTCTGCCACTTGGCTGGTTTGACTTGCTTTCAGTTCGCAGGGGGTGGATCTGCTCTGACCCTCTTCCCCTGTCAGTGAAATCCTGGGGCTCTGTGGTTCCCACAGCTTGCAGGTAAGTCTTGGGAACCATGGCTCCACCCATCTGCTGTAGGGTTGCTGCCTTTAATGCCTGGCTTTGAATAGCCTGTGGACTCAGCAGGACGGGGCGCCTCTGGTCTGGTTTACCCAGCTGAGAGTTGCTCGCCTGGGGAAGGTTCCTCCCTCCTGGTTGGGGCAGCCTCCTGGGTAGAGCAGGGTATGGAATTCAGCTCCGTTTCAGGCTGGGAATTGGGCTTCTAAACAGAACTGTTCTCTGTCTCGGGAACTGTTTGTTGTCCCTTGTGGCTGTTCTGTGCCTCCGGTACGGTAGCTGCTTGCTGCTTTTGCTTTTAATTGAGTAATTCTGGTGGTCAGGGCAGGCCTCCTCTAGCTGAGCTGAGGCCCAGGACAAGCCCCTGCCCCCCCCCACCCACCTGGGCAGGGGTCATAAAACTGGGTGGAGCTGGCTCTCACTGGTCGGTCTCTCTTGCCCTTCTCAAAGATGGCTCCTTTGTCCTCGCTTTCCCCAGGCGGGCTTTAGCTCCAGTCTGGTCTGACCCTATGCCGGTGTCAAAGATGGCACTTTGCTCTGGTGGTGGGGGAAGGAGCCACTCGGTGGGCGCGAGTGAGAGTGACTTTTGTGGGGATACTCACACTTTCTCTGCAATTTCGGCTCGTCCATGCTCAGCCTGTGATCTGTCTGAACGCCACCATCTAGAGGATTTCTCATGGGTCTCCGTTGAGTGCTTTAGCTGCATGGAGTGCGGGGCGCTGTGCCAGCTCCGGCACTGGCATGGCGGCGGGATGCCACCCGGAGCCCAAATCTGAGATTTCAGCTAAGCAAAGTCAATTTTTCCTTCCTGTCCAGAATCCCTGTACTGTTATAACTTATTTGGGCTGTCTATGTAGGGATAAAAGTTTCTATGGGGTGGGAAAACTGCGATGTCAGAGGGAGCTCAGCTAGGGCTCTGCTGCTCCTCCGCCGTCTTCCCGGAAGTCCTTCTTGCTGAAATATTTTAAAGGGACTGACTTAATCTTAACCCCTTCTGTGTATGTAAAGTAGCACGGTTCATTGTAGCTGTCACAAATTAGGAGGACAGAGAGAGGAATTTTTTCAGCTGGGCAAGGGGGCCAAATTATAATTGATGTTAATAAAAATGTTTCGAAGCAAAGACTTTATTTACTTGACTTATTTGAAATATACTCATATAAAGCCTGTTTGTATAAACTTGTATGTATTTGAACACACACACATATGCACAATTCTTTACCTTTTCTTAAAACTTCAACCCCAAGCTGGTTACTGGTGGCTCACCCCTGTAGTTGTAGATACTCAGGAGGCTGAGATGTGAGCATCATGGTTCAAAGTATGGCTCAAAGTGGTAGAGCACTCGACTTGAGGACAATAGCTCAGGGTTAGCGCCCAGGCCCTGACTTCAAGCCCCATGACAATTTTTTTAATTTTGTGATCCTAATTCAAAGGAAGCAAGAGAGTTTACTAATAGTCCATGTTAAATACAGATAGTGTGTTGAAATGGCAAAGCTCTTTGCTGGGCAACCAGTGTTTTGTCATTGAAATCTTAGGGGGAAACGTGGAAATGAGCAAAGCCTATGAGGATAACATTAGTTTAATAGGGAGAAGGGAAAAGGGATAGAAAACTGAAAATTGAGGAAAATTGAGCTGAAAACTTTCCATGGTTTCTTTGCTACTGGCCAGAGGAAAGTCTGAGATAAACCTTCCTAAAATGAGGCTTCTAGTGTCTGCAAAGGATTCATGCCAAAAATATTAGGATTTGTGCATCCAGGTGAAAGTACAATTGTTGTTGAGTGCTTCTTTTCTGGGTTGTCTTTTTGAGTGTGTGTGGGAGAATTTTAGTTTCCAAAAGACTTTGATTTTATTTTCCTTAAAGTTCCTTTCAGTCTCAAGATGATTCATTGAGGGAAACGGAAGTTCTGTCATGGTAACTATAACCATTAGGATAATTTTCTTGGATTTCTAAAATTCAATTTTCAGGAATTTACAGAAAGTCCATTATCATGGAATTCACTTTGCTTTTTTTACCTCTTTATTACCCAGACATAAAATTTCCCTTTGAGATACTGTACTTGAAATTTTCAAGGTCTTAAAACTAATATTTAAGTCACTTATTGCGTTTCATATTCTGGCCTGACCTCTCATATTCTCTTTTAGAGAGCTTAGTTGGTTGATTGCTGAGTTCTCCAATTGCAGGCTTAAACCTCTGGGAAACAAGAGTTAGAATCCTTACAGCTTCTCAAATGGCAATCAGGTCTCTGAGTGTTCAATCTACTGCTAATTTTAAAATTAAAGAGACGATTGTTTCTGCAAGTATGCTGTTTGCCAAGGTTGAAGATTGTGTAGTGAAGTACTCTGGCTGTGCTTGAGAAAGAAAGTGATATAAATGCAGGTGTTACTGAGTGCTATACAAAACACTTCCAAGGGCTCCACATGAAGACTTACAGCATGAGTTGAACTCCTTGCCTTAAAGAAAGTGGCCCTTGATTTTTTTATTCATTTTTCATGTGTGTTGGCTTGGCTTACTTCAACATTAATTGAGTTTAGCCCTCAGACTTTTGTATCTTACTAGGAAACAATTTTCAAGTACTCATCTTATTTCATTAGATTCACAGAGTGGGTACAAGGAAACAGATGAGAATTTTTTTTTTGCTGGTCCTGGGGCTTGAACTCAGGGCCTATCACTAAGCCACATTCCTAGCCCTTCAGAATAAATTTCTAAAGTTCAATATAACCCTAGAAATTGGTATAAAGCAAAAAGGGAATCATTTGGGAAGGTGACAGGTGCCAAGGAGCATGACCTATATCAATGCCTGTGATTTGCATACCAACCTTCATTTTGTAAGCTTTGATATGTGTAGTGGAGATTGGCTTTGCCTTTTCTGTTCATTTCATCACTCCACCCAAAGTAGAGTGATTATATCACTTACACTAGTATAATATGGCCTAGTAGGATATGTTGGAAAGTTCTAGATTATCTCTTTCTTGTGCCATGACTTTCTGAGGAATTTATTGTCCAGGCAATTCGCAAACCTATACTTTTGTTCATTAGCAGCTAAATGCAAGTGAATTTTAAGCTTCTATTTGTATGTATCCTCTTTGATTGGACTAGTTATTCTTTTAGGAGATTTTTGTTTCATGGCCAATAAAGTGATAGCATAGCCTGCTTTTTTGTTTGTATTTTTGCCAGTGGTTT